>NC_060950.1:56641917-56644867 GCF_022045245.1 Lucilia cuprina | reverse complement strand
CAGTTCTAGTTCAGTTCTAGTTCAGTTCTAGTTCAGTTCTAGTTCAGTTCTAGTTCAGTTCTAGTTCAGTTCTAGTTCAGTTCTAGTTCAATTCTAGTTCAGTTGTAGACAAGTTCCAGTTCAGTTCTTGTTTAGTTCTAGTTCAGTTTTAGTTCAGTTCTAGTTCAGTTCTAGTTCAGTTCTAGTTCAGTTCTAGTTCAGTTCTAGTTCAGTTCTAGTTCAGTTCTAGTTCAGTTCTAGTTCAGTTCTAGTTCAGTTCTAGTTCAGTTCTAGTTCAGTTCTAGTTCAGTTCTAGTTCAGTTCTAGTTCAGTTCTAGTTCAGTTCTAGTTCAGTTCTAGTTCAGTTCTAGTTCAGTTCTAGTTCAGTTCTAGTTCAGTTCTAGTTCAGTTTTAGTTCAGTTTTAATTCAGTTTTAGATCAGTTCCAGTTCAGTCCTAGTTCAGATAAAGTTCAGTTCTAGGTAAGTTCTAGTTCAGTTCCAGTTTATTTCTCGTTCAGTTGTAGTTTAGTTTTAATTCAGTTTTAGTTCTAGTTCATTTTTAGTTTAGTTCTAATTCAGTTCTAGTTCTGTTATAGTTTAGTTTGAATTCAGTCCTTGTGCAGTTCTAGTACATTTCTAGTTCAGTTGTATTTCAGTTCTAGTTCAATTCTATTTCAGTACTGGTTCAGTTGAAGTTCAGTTCTAGTTCATTAATAGTTCAGTTCCAGTTCAGTTCTGGCTCAGTTCTAGCTCAGTTCTAGTTCAGTTCTAGTTCTAGTTTGGTTCTACTTAAGTTTTAGTGGTTTTAGCCCAAACTTTATAAAATTAACTAAAGTTTGAAAACGACAAAGAGTTTTTCTTTGAGCTAGTGATTTTTACACTATTACCTTAAAAATTTTCTTCTCAAATGTCATAATTCCAAACAATTTTAACATTTTTATTCAATCTTTTTCTCATTTCAGATTTCACATTGTTCGAAGAAATTTAAGGAATAGTTGTCATCATCACAACAATACCAAACAGAAATCGGGAAATATTTGAAAAAAAATCCACTAATTGAACATATTTAAAGAAAATCATTAAAATTGTCGATAAAAAGACCAAGAAAAAAATGTTTGCAAATGTCTAAAGTAAAGTCGCAGCCGGGATATTAGACTCTTTTTAAAACATAATTTTCGGTTGATTTGTATATATGTAAACAATATTCGGTATTTTTTTATAGTCGTTGTCTCTTTGTCGTATTCGTCGTCATTGTCGTTGTTGTAATTATTTTAGTGTCGTCATTGTATTTGTTGTTGTCTCGTAAACGTGTGTAATTAATCCCTCTAATAATATAAAAAAATATAGTGTCCTATCCGTAACGGTATATTAAAAGAAAGTGCGCATTTGTATAAAAAATAAATCGGTTTAAGCTGTAATATTTATAAGAAATTTCCTATAAAACGAAAAGCATTTCTTGTACGACGCTATATTTGTAGATAAATTAACTAAAACAAGTTTACAAAACGTATATAACAATACAATTTTAAAATACAACAAAAATAACCAAAATTTAAGAAAATCCTTCAAAAAGATTTGTAAATAACAACAACTCCAGCAGAAATAACGAACAACAACTTAAGTCTCTTTTTGAAAAAAAGGTGAAAAATATTTGAACAAAGCGAAAAAGAAAATATTATACAAATAAATATTGTTTATATGCACAAGTGTGAGTGAGTTTGTGCCATTTACAGTTGTAACGGTATTTATATAAAAACCAAAATAAACAAATAAAAATCAACCATCCCCTCCATTATTTTGTTTGGAAATACTCATCTTTACTGTTAACTCTCAACTTTAACTAACAGTTTTTATTAGCCGCCATTTTTTAATACTTTGTTTGTGGATTTAAAAACAGTGGAAAAACAACAACTACAGCACCAAGTTAAAATCCCATTTATGGCAGTTGGAATAAAAATGGCCTTCTTTTATAATTTTATGAAATCCTTTTAATTTCATTTTGGGAATTAATTCACTCTACAGTTTATTACAATCTACATTGCTGGAGCATTAAGGAATTAACCGGATTGTAGTGAGCATTGGAAAAATTACAGCATATAAAGGTAAGTTTGTTTTTTTTAGTTTATCCAATAAAATATTTAATAAATATAACTTAAATCGGACAAGTTTTTCAGTTCTATTCTAGTCCAGTTTTAGTACAGTTCTAGTTCTGTTAGAGATCAGTTCTAGTTTTGTTAGAGATCAGTTCTAGTTCTGTTAGAGATCAGTTCTAGTTCAGTTCTAGAAGAGTTCTAGTTCTGTTCTAGTTCCGTTCTAGTTCTAGTTCTGTTCTAGTTCTGTTCTAGTTCTGTTCTAGTTCTGTTCTAGTTCTGTTCTAGTTCTGTTCTAGTTCTGTTCTAGTTCTGTTCTAGTTCTGTTTTAATTCTGTTCTAGTTCTGTTCTAGTTCTGTTCTAGTTCTGTTCTAGTTCTGTTCTAGTTCTGTTCTAGTTCTGTTCTAGTTCTGTTCTAGTTCTGTTCTAGTTCTGTTCTAGTTCTGTTGTAGTTCTGTTCTAGTTCTGTTCTAGTTCTGTTCTAGTTCTGTTCTAGGTCTGTTCTTGTTCAGATGTAGTCCAGTTGTGGTTCAGTTCTAGTTCAAGTTCCGTTTTAGTTAAGTTCTAGTTCAGTTCTAGGTCTAGTTCTGTTATAGTTCAGTTCTAGTATAGTTCTATTTCAGTTTATGTTCAGTTCTAGTTCTGTTAGAGATCAGTTCTAGTTTTGTTAGAGATCAGATCTAGTTCAGTTCCAGTCCAGTTCTAGTTCGGTTCTAGTTCAGTTCAGTTTTGATTCAGTTCTATTTCTGTTGTAGTTCTGTTCTAGTTCTTTTCTAGTTCTGTTCTTGTTCTGTTCTAGTTCTGTTCTAGTTCTGTTCTAGATCTGTTCTAGTTCTGTTCTAGTTCTGTTCTAGTTCTGTTCTAGTTCTGTTCTAGTTC
>NC_060950.1:56617596-56641817 GCF_022045245.1 Lucilia cuprina | reverse complement strand
CTAGAACTGAACTAGAACTGAACTAGAACTGAACTAGAACTGAACTAGAACTGAACTAGAACTGAACTAGAACTAGAACTGAACTAGAACTAAACTAGAACTAGAACTAGAACTAGAACTAGAACTAGAACTAGAACTAGAACTGAACTGGAACTGAACTGGAACTGAACTGAACTAGAACAGAACTAGAACTGAAACAATCTGTCCCAGTCTGAGTTAAATGTCGGGTATATTTCGAAAAGGACATAAAGACTAAGGTCCCTCTTTGAAGGTCAAAATACTCATCTTTCGAAGAGTATATACCAAAGAAAGAACTGTTAAAACAGATTACGTCGATTAAAAAATTTCTTCTTAATCACTCGACTAGCCATACTTCAGGACCTGCCAAACCTGATATATTTAAGAATAATTAGATTAAATGATTTCAGGAAGCTATCCGGACTACGAGGATGTTATAAGACTTAAAGTGATTTACTTCACCATTGAAGCTTACATCTCTCTATATTTGAATTAGTGGAAATTATAAAATCTTTTCAACATGTATTTACATTAAACGTGATTTTTCCTTAGATTTTTTCACATGAATGTGTATGTAATGTTGTTTTTTTGTTTTATTATGACAACGAGCAAATATGTATAGTAAACTTTAAAAGCAATAATAACAAAAAAAGACTAAAGACTTTTTAAAGATAATATTGACAACATACATAGTACACACATATAAAAAAACGCATACAAATGAAATGTATACTAAACATACAAACAAACACTTAAACACACACATTTTCTATATTCCATATAGCAAGGATATTTTTCAATACAATAACAAAAACTATATGTATGTTATGAGAAACACCGCATAAAAATCAACAAAATATGAAAGGAGAGATAAATATTAACAAGAAGAGACAGGACATAAACTAAACTGAGATTTAATAAGAAAACGAGAGAGAGAAGAAGAGTAACGAGAGATAGAGAGCGAATTGAAAACAAATCTTATGCACATGGCAAAATAACATGTGTTATTTTTTAATAAACAATAGGAAAATTGAATGAAACATAATGGAAATGAAACAGATAAGAAACTAATATAAAGACAAATACAGAGAAGAGTAATTGTGTAAAAAGGAATTTTCTAACAAAAATAGAAAAAGCAATTGAATAGAAAAAATCCAAAAGTGTTTTTTCCAACAAGCGGCTTTTCTTTTAAACTAAACACACATACATGAAAACTAAATAAGAGAGCACTTTCTTGCTGAAAACTACAACAACAACAGCACTATCTAACCACAGGATTTTAACCTCAGAAATTCCTTTTAATCAATGAAATATGAATGAAAATCAATGTGGAAAACCTAAAAGAAAACAATGAAAATATAAAAGCAAAATTTAAAGAAAACAAAATTTCAAATACATTTGAACAAGAATGCTTGAAAAGAAAGAAAATTGAGGGAAATGGAGAATAAGAAAGTAAGACAGGGTAAGCAGGCACTGGGGAGAGTAAAGAAGTTGAAAAAAAGGTCTTTAAGGTGTTAAGAGTAAAAAAGGAAATTTATACATCTAATTAGATTAAGTACCAGGAGTATGTGTTTAATGGTGGAGAATTAAATGAACACTCAATTCTTAAAGGACATATTGATAGGGAGAGTTAAGGTCTTAAGTTAGTTTAAGGAATTTACATAAAACTAAGAAAATTATTTTAGAGGATGAACCAAAATGAGTTGAAATTTCAAAAAGAAATTAAATGTTAAACCTTTAGAAGGACAATATATTAAAAGAGCTATTGGATTTCTGAAGATTTTACAAAACATGGACGAGGGAATCCCATAAAACCTCTGGAAATAATGATACTAACGGTAGAACCAATAAGCTAATATAGATGATCCTAATTAGAGCAGGACAAGATGTTTCCTCAGAAAGAACCATTTCATGGACAAGTATGTTGATATGTGTTCTGAGTGGACACACAAAATTACGGGCACAACTTTACAATATAAGGCTAACGTATTCATATAAAGGTAGATCATGTGAAGAAGACTTTGGAACATTTTCTTTGGTATTTGTCGAAACTAGATCTAATATATTATGGGAGCAATATTAGAATCACCAACCCTTATGATCATATGGATGCCCTTAATGAGAGCATGTCCTGGTGTTTCCACAACCATACCATGGCAAGTATGTTAGTATGTCTTCTGAGTGGACACGTACAGGATTACGAACACAACTTTGCAATATAAGTCGAACGTATTCAGAAGACTTTGGACTTTGGCATTTTTCGAAATTAGATCTATAATATTGTGGGAGCAATATTATTCCTAATGCGACATAATACTAGAGCAATTATTGTAAAATGCTAAGAAACTACACGTCCTGAAAACTAAGTTTCCGAACATTGGAACATTTAAACATTCTCTTTGTCATTCGTCGAAATATGACCTAAAATATTATGGGAGCAACGTTCAATAAACTAATTTTCTGAACTGTGGAAGATAATACCTTCAAAGAGAACTATATAAAGTTCTTTCATATAGCGGAGAGCACACCCGAATAAGTCCTAGATGTATTTCTTCGAATCAGATGGAGTATTTAATAAGATCTTTTAGAGTTCAATTGGATATCTTCAATGTCCACAACGAAAATTGCAATTGAAGGTAATAATCGTTGATTTAAGGAATACTGAGGATTGCTAATGTCTAGGAACATACATATTATGCACTTCGATTAAGGCCCCAATTATGATTCTCAACGAACAAAAGATCGAAGATATCAATGAATATTTGACAAATTATGTTGTCGAAAATCTAAGCTTTTAAGTTTTACAGTAATCGGCAACTGTAGAGATTATTCAAAGAATGTCTACATCGATCCTGTTGTACGCTTCTAAACCGGTGTCTCCTGTATTTCCGACAGTCACAATCCTTTACATCGAGCATCTTTTAACGCAGAAAATCCTTAAATTGACATAAAATATACGGAAACACATTGCTATTTTAGAAGTATTAAGTTGGTATTTCTGACAATCACATCTTTTTTTCGATCATATTCTAGGGCATATGATAAATAAAACCACATAACAGATTTGAAGAATGTATGATTTCGGCAATCACAAGATCGCTTTTAAAAGCTTTTTGACATCTACGGGAAATAAATTGTTTTGGACGAACGGAAATGATAACATCAGATTCTCATATATGATCAATTTATGTAGACCTCAATGATTCGAATACAAGATATATGGATTTTTTGAAAATCAATCTTCACTATCAGATATGTAATAACAACAGTAAACCAGGTCTGGGCTTATCAAAGCGATGAAATCGAAATCATTGCAATGGTGTTCCTTCACTTTCTTTCACATTGAAATAAGGACATATGAAGGCTCCTGGTAATGATCATAGCAACACTCAATCTTGCTTTTGTATTGAAAGACAAGATTCCCTCCACTTGTGGACCACATTACTATATAGATCCGCCATTTATTGGTGTTATGTGAAATCTGAATTAATCCTTTAAGTATCCTAAGATCGCATTTATTAAACGATAACAGTTTTTGGAAGTTTCCTTTCGATTAACTTCAAACTATGCATTAAAATTTGACTTTGCATATCCTTTTAGAATACTAAAGAAATATTCAGGGCTAAAAGGCGACAAGGGTCTCCATTTGAAACACATTCATTGCCCTTTCGTTGTCAAAGTAACAGTCGTGGCCAACGCAACGTCTTTTTATTCTGCATGGATAACTCATGCTCTTATATCATGCATTCCATTACAACACCCTCTTACTGCTTCTTTCACACTGCTAGCTCTGGTGACGGTGGCGTAAATTGCCTAGAAGAAAGTGGAATAGTTTCCCAAAAAGATGACTTCTTCCTAAGCCTTGGTATGACTTCCCAGTGGTAGGCAAATTCAGATTCATCCCACAAATCATACTATGACTAGGCCAATCCTTGGAGAACATCAGTGAAAACTTCACAGATGATGAGCGCCTCTATTTGTCAAACGGTTAACACGTTCTTTGCCAGGAGGACATTATTGGCCAGGTTTCATTAATTGATTTCACACATTCAATTACATCAATCAACCTAACTTCACATTAAGGTCTTGAGTTCCTTTCCTTCATCTCATTCACTTTTAGTACAGCCAAAGATGCCGTTCATTTCCGCCTGGAAATTTGAGGGATACTTTCTCAAGAGAATGTTCTTTCAAACATTATTGGGCGTGGGATTTAAGGGCCTTTCCTTACATGCAGGGAGGTAAAGTTCTCAGTTAAGAGAATATTCTTTCAGTCATTATTGGTCGTGGGAGTTAAGGGTCTTTCCTAACATGCCGAGAAGTAAAGTTCCCAGTTAAGAGTTTGTTCTATACTCAATACTATTAAAACAATCCTCGACCTCTGCTATATCGCCATTAAATTGCTTATTAGTTGTTTCTTGCTCTCAATCCCAAACCTACTTCTCTAAAATCCATTCAATATATTCAAATGTTATGTTTTCGTTCTGATTTTTCTTTAAAAACGTTATCTGATATCTTCGTAGGTTCTCGAAAACAAACTTATAATGGTGAAACAAAATGAAGAATGTATATCTTAGTCAAATATTTAATAGGTATAAACGTACCTTAACATATTTTACACCCAAAACAAAACTATTCAAAAATTTTATGAGCCTTTTCATATTTCCTTCTTTTTTAAAGAAAACAAAAAGCCCTAAAACCAAACTTATTCTTAAGCTACCGCAACTTGGTTGCCACCTTGTCCGGTAAAATATTAATACATTTTAACCCAAAAAACTTCCGGAATTTAGAAGTGATAAATTGCTTTTAAATCCCATAACAAAAACCGTATAAAGACAACAGGAAATCCTTATAAAAAAATAACAGAAAACATAACAAAAATACAAAAGGAAAATATTATCTAAAAAAAAAAATATGTAAATAAATATACAAATACAAATATACAAAAATACAATAAATAAATATACAAAAATAGAAAATTACAAAGGATAAATCAAAAGAGATTGCATATAGAGAGCAGGAAAACAAGTGAAAAGGCAAAACACTTACACCCTAAAAGATGAGTTGGAAAAACACAACAGAGAGTATTAGTTTTGCCAACAACAAAAGTAACGGGAAATAACTCACCCCAAAGCTGGAAAAAAGGGAACACAATGGAAACAAAAGCTGATAACAATAGAGACAAAGTAAGATTTTTTGGCAAATTGCCTAAAATTAACAGGATAAAACAGGATAAAAGGAAGAAACTACAAAAAATTGCATATAGAAAGAAGAAACAAAAACTATGCGGTAAAGAGCTAAAGAAATGAGAAAAAAATATATTGTTCTAAATGGAAATGAAACAAACAGAGAATAAAGTTTGCCAATATTTATATTACACCACGATAAGAGTGGTGAGTTGGGTTTTTTTGAGTAGTGGGAAAAAAACACATGCTTCTTAACCACCGAAATTTGTATACAAAGCAAAACATTTGACAAATGGACATAAACACTAGAGCAGAAAATCAAGCAACAACAAAAGTTGAAGAAAAAACCATATAATCCATATGACAGCAACTCGAATTGCAGTCATAGACCCCAATGAAACAAAAACAACAACAGCAAAAAGAGAAAAACTATAACAATAATAAAAACGAAATAACAGTAAAGCAAAGTGAATGTATATTTGTGTGAAAATGTATATTTTCTGGTCAACATTTTCACATAGTAGAAGAAGCAGAGGAAGAGGAAACAGATATATAGAGTGGTGAGCATAAAATAAGGGAGGTTTGGAGACAGCTCCCTAAATATAAATGTTTTTGCTAATGTTTTTCTTTACGTGTTGTTGTTGTTATAATGGTTCCACATCATATCACTGCTGCTGTTAGGGATAAAAAACTACCGAACTTCTAAACTTTTTGACATTCCCAGCTATATTTTAAGTACTTTGACTATTCAATAAAATATAGACAAGTCAATAGATTAGGGGGGGGGTGTTAGTGTGGTTTGTGTTGGTTTTCTCCTCATTTCGATTCGAAAGAAAAAGTTTTCGAAACACAGTTAATTTAATAAACAAATTCGTAAATATTTTCTTTCGGATCGATTTACAGAGTAAACACACCCCCCTCCCCCAAATCCCAACCAATTCATTAGACAAGGCTATAGACTTAATCATATACTAGTCAATAGCCAAACAAGTCTTTAGGCTATTCCATAAACTAGTCAGTAGAATAAACAATAGGTAAGACCATAAACTAGTCCATAGACTAGACAATATAAAATTCTACTATGGTCTGGACCACGGACAAAACTAGTCTATAGACTAGACTTTGTACAACACAACTTTATGCAGTAGTTCAAGGGCAAAAGAATAGTCATTCCATAGAATAGTCATTAAACTTGCCCAAAGAATAGTCCATGGAATAGTCATTAAACTAGAAAAAGGAATAGTGAATAGAGTAGCCGATAGGATGGTCAACAAAATAGTCAGTAGACTAGTCCATAGATTAGTCAATAAACTTGTCCAAAGAAAAGCCCATAGAGTAATCAACAGATTGATAAATAGACTTGTCCGAAGAATAGTTAATAGAGTAGTGCATAGAACAGCCAATACCGTAGTCCATAGAATAGTTAGTAGTCAATAAACTAGTCGATAGACAAGCCTATTGACTAGAAAAGTTAATACACTATTCTATGGAGTAGTTAGTAGTTAATAAACTAGTCGGTAGACAAGCCTATTGACTAGTACATAGACTTGATTCTAAATTATGATAAGCAATAGAGCAGTCCATAGAATGATCAATAACGTAGTCCGTAGAATAGTAAGTCGATAGAATTGTCGATACATTATCCTAGTTAGTAGTCAATCAACTAGTCGGTAGATAAGCCTAATACTAAATAGAGTATTAGAATAGTCAATAGGGTAGTGCATAGAATGATCAATAGCGTATTCCATAGAATTATCAATACACTAGTTTATGGAATAGTTAGAAGTCAATAGAATAGTCGATAGACTATTCTATGGATAAGCCTGCTGACTATAATTTATACTAGCCAAAGACTTCATCATAAACTGGTGCATAGGCAAGTAAATCGACTAATCCACAGAGTTGTTAAGAACAAATAGTGATCTATAGACTAGTTCAAAGAATATAAACAAATCAATAGACTAGTCAGTATAAAGGTTTTGACTAGACCGTATAAAGATATAAACTCATCCTATCTACATAGAGAGCGGTTAAGAACGTAGAGTGGTCTATAGACTAGTTCGAAGAATATACTCTAATTAATAGACTAGTCATTTGACTGATCCATATTAAGGTCAATAGACTAGTTAGTCCATAGTCAAAAGACCTTGTCAGACAAGTTATTAGCTAATAGACCAGTTCAAAGATAATCAATAGTCAATAGTCTCTCCTATATATTAGTAAACAATTTAGTTCCTTAACCAATCGACTGACTAATCCCAGTAAAATATTTTCAAATTTTGGTAACGAGTATTGAAGGTAATGTAGTTATTTCATACATTACTTGGTAATGAGTTCTCGTTATTAATAACATAAATTAATTTTTTTCGAATAGACTTTATAGTCAATTGACGAAAGTGTATGTCCAATAAGGATTTAGGTTTCTAACCGTAGTCGATTTTGGGAATTTTTTCAAGAAATTTTGATATTTACATTTGTATTGAAACCATTCCAGATATAATGATAAAATTATTTTTTAATGGGCTATTGAATAAGAGAATAGACTAGCAAACATAAGAAATAAGTGATAACCCAGTTTAAAATCGGGAAAAGTCGGGTAATGAGATTTGTAACCAGTTATTTTTTGGACATCGTCGAATAAAAATAAGTAGTTATTCACCCAAAAAGTAACTACTTACACTTTTCTCCAATATTACTTGCCTACTTACCGAGTAAGTAAAGATTTTGCTGGGGTGTGTTGACTATTCTATGGATGGGCTTATGGAATTGGCAATATGTCCAATGGTACAAAATATAGTCAAACATTTGAAATCCTTATAAACTTTTTTAATTTGATAAAAATTATAAAAATTTCATTTTTAATCAAAACAAGAACTATTGGAAGATTAAATTTTCCAAGATCTAAGCAATATATTATATACCAGTTATATTAAGCGCGGTTCCACAGGGGAAAAGGCTCCCCAAATCGAAAAAAAGACATTTACCCCTTAAATGCTTGGGCTGGATCCGGGCCTTAGTAACATTATCTTCCATATCTGTATGTACGTCTAATGTTTCTTTAAATGTAGATTTAATTCACATTTTATTTTCCTTTCTTTTATGGTTCACAAAAACAAAAATTCTATATAAAAAATAACAACAAAAGTTATAAAGATATCTAAGTATAAAGAAAACAGCATAAAATACATAAAAAGTATAACCCGCACCCGTAAATAAACCGAAAAAAGTAAATATACAAACAAACAGCAGAACCCGCAGGGTTTTTTCAATGAAAAATTTATAAAAGAAAAACATAAAAAGAAACAGCATTAAATCAAAAGAATATTTTAGAATGAAAACAAAAACAAATCTATAATATTCGCAAAATATAAGTCAGTGATATAGGGGTTTGACTTTAGTTTAATTGTAACAAACAAATATTAGCATTTTAAGGAAAATTTAAGAGTATATGAATACTTTTTGATCGAGTCAATTATTTTGTTTGTTGCTGCAACTACAGAACTAAGTTATCACAACTAAAACATTAAAAGCTGACTTTCTCATAATATAAATATCAAAATGGGCACCATTGCAATGATATTCTAAAATTCAATACTTAGTACAGATCATGAAGGTTATTAATAATTTAACTCTTTAACATCACAATGAAAAAACTTTCATAACACTTTAAACACTAGCTTTGTTAAAACTTCGTTTACATCAATCACATTTAAAACTTCGTTAGCATTAACAGAAAAATAACATTTCTTTAGTGTAATTCCATTCAATTTATTGACATTATCATGATTTGGTATTTATAAACAAATTTATTAGTTTAGAACTGATCTTGAAAATTCCGAAACTGTTATGTAAAAATGTTACTTTATTTTTTAATATTATTAGATTCGAATCTTGTCCGATTTTTTCTTTATTTCATATTAATCCATATTGCGAAATGTAATAATAATTCTGCATTCACACTAACGTTATAAACCACTCGTTAAGATGTTTCCACTAATTTAACACTTTTTTCATTTTCGAATTTTCAAATTTGTAAGGATAGTTTATTGATCCGTCTTTTTCCATATCCATATTTATTTAACTTTATTTTTTAATAAAAATTATCACATTTATTTGAAATCTTTTATCTTTTTCCCAAGAGGTTTGAGGAAGATATAGAGAAATATAAAAAGATAAAAAATGGCGCTACGTAATGATGTGAAGTCAGGTGTAAAGTACTATGTCCACTTCTAGTAAGAATATAAATTTAACACGCTTTAATATGCAATGAATCCTTCTAAACGAACATCGGATAGATCAAAATAATATGCATTTGCCTTCTAGAGATATACAGTTTTCTAAGCTTGAAAATTAAATGCTACCGTCTCCAACTCATCTTAAATATGGCAAATTGTACTTAAGTCTTCATATAGAAGACTGATGAATCTTACATGATCCCCAAATCAAAAGTGATCATTGATAGATGTTAGACAACCTAAGAGAGAGAGAGACTTATCGAATCTAATATCACGTATCCTAGGACACAATGATCGTTGATAGCTGCCAGACAACTTAACAAAGAAGCTTATCTAATCTAATATCATGTATCCTAGGACACGGGGACCTAGTCATAAGTTTTATAATGCATTTAATCGTCTGAAAGGAACATTTTATATATCAAACTAATGTGCCTGTGACCACCGGTACGTTAGTAGTTAGTGTTCTAGTCTGATGAGACCGGAGTTGGTGAGTTCGATTCTCACCTCAGGTACTGGGGCAAAGGCCCGTTAGAGATCTAGATGTATTTTTCATATTTAATATATAACTAACTAATTGATGTCCTGTCCAGTGCCTGTGTAAAGTGCACACAGCTTGTTATTTACATAGAATATGAGCTCTCGCTTGCTACTCATCCTGAATGATCTTTAAAACTACAGTGCTGACCAGTGATGATCGAGACATGACAACTTAACAAAAAGGCCTTAAATATTGTCTAATTTACTATTTACAACTTCTACAAAAGTTTGTATATAGAAGATCGATATGCATAGAAGACCGATGTGCCCTTATCTTCAAATCCTCAGTGACGTGTGATGATCGATACTAGACATATTAACAGATAGATCTCATTTAAAGACCGACATTCGTAGACTATTTTTGATATAAAATAAATTCTGATATTCTTGATCAAATTCCAATATATCCTAAGTCAATCTATGGTCTTGAGCTTGAGAAATATCACATTCTTAAGACACTAGGAAGAATTTCAACAATCTTTTTGTGATCCTGGAGACGGATGTTTCATTTAAAAATAGTTTATATTTCCATTTACTTGACTAAGGGGTCTTTAACAAATAATTTTGACTTGTAGGCAATCATCAGTTTTTTTTTAAGAAGTCTCTAGAAACAAAAGAATCCTGACAAGGTCCTGGAACAAGCACTTAATTTATTAGTAGAGCTCAAGACTTAATCGTTAAGCTGTGGATATGGCTAAGAAATTCACTGGTATCCAGTTAGGCATAAAAAGTTCTCCCGGTGTGAAGAACCGATTGTCGTCGGAACAAAGTACAAATCAGCTGAAACCTGAATCCTTTTGGACTCAGACGATACTGGATTTATATCTATCTGATCAGCTAACCAGAGCAAAGAACAGAAGAATACATTGCTTCGAAAACTGTTTCTTTCGATTCAAAATACGGAATTACTCTCCAGGTGTAGTTACCACAACACCTATTTAGTTTTTCTCAAAGTTCCAGTAATGAAAAGAGCTGAAGATTTCGTTATCTCTTTATGTGGTAGTATTGCATATTGTCACTTTGTCATTTGGTCCACTCGTATACAGCTTAGTATACAATACCTACAGATTCTTTGTAGAAGTTATTATCAAAGCTGCATTAATGCGAAGACTGGAAGATCTTGTAACCATTTCAAAAAGTAGTGGTTTTAAGGATTATTCTAAATAACAACAACATTTAACATAAAAGTCTTTAATTTTAGACAATTATTTGTTTTTATTCTTTTTCAACATTTTTTAAAAAACATTAAAATTTCATAAAAAATTTTCAATAAAACTAATTTAACTACACATTTCTGAAGTTCCTAAAAGTTATACACGGTTGTCAGATCTTACAACGTTGTCAGTAAAATGTTTTGAAAATGTCTAATCATCGTCTGAACTTACAATTTTTCTTTTGCAACGTTGTCAGAAAAAACAATATCGAAAATATTGCAAGACAAAATTTGTAAGTTGACAGTATAATTAAACATTTTCTGCACATTTTACAGCAAACGTTGTAAGATCTTACAACCGTGTATACATAGCATAATACAATTTCTGAAATTTCCAATTATACATAGAAATCTATATTTCAGAATTTTTTTATTTCAAAATTTATTTAATAGTAATTGAATTTTTACTTTATATTGACGATATTTAGATTGGAACATTTTGAAAAATTCTGTAAAATTTATGGATTTTTCTAAAATGTTAACAAAGTTTTTTTTTGAAATTTAATTTCAAAACTATTTTTAGAAATTTTTTTAATTTTTCGGGCAGAATATGCTAGGAGGTATGTAAATTATCCAATATGTTTTATGAGATTTTTTTAAAAAAACTTTTGAAATTGTTTTTAAATTTTCACTTTTAAATTGATATTTTATTTATACATAATTTTAAAAATTTACAGATTTTATTTTTTATGATGAAAATTTCATCATTTCATTTTTATTTATTATTTTAAAATTTCCATAATTTTTGCACTTTTGTAGTTTAAGAAATATTTCAATTCATTTTTTTTATTAAGAATTTAATTTAGTTTAAAAAATTTCACTAATATTTTTAAAATTTCTTTACATTTTGATGTTTTTCTTATTTTAAAAAATTGATAATTTTTGGGATCTTATAGATACTATTTTTTTCATTTCATTTTTATTTTATTCGTTTTTGTTTAATAATTCTTTTAAAATATTATTTTTTTACTCATAAAACTTTTTATTTTGAAAAATAGTTTCACTTTATAGTAAATTTTCTTTCATATTTCTTTTATAATTTTTTTCTAATTAGATTTTTTTTAAATAACCACTTTTCTCAATTTTTTACCTTTTCTTTTTTTACAGAAATTTGACGTTTTGTTTTTGTTATAAATTTGCTTAAATTTTCCTAAATTAAAGTAAATTTCTTTTATTTTTCTTTATTAAACACACACAAATTCTTTTATTTTTTTATTAAAGAGATTTATTTTCTGTATATATTTATTCTTCTTGATTCATTTTTTTTTTCTTCTTGTTTTGAGCTTTAAACACCCTTAAAAAAAAACTTTAATAAGAATTATAATAACATAAACGCGCGCGTAGCATTAACATACGTTTTCGTTTAACGTTTATTTCGGCCTGAATCCAACTTGCGATTGAAACGGTGACAATGCAGACAATTTCGTTTGAGCAAAAATTCAAGGAGTGTTTTGTTTCACTTGCCACTTTGTTTCGCCCTCGCACAATACACCAGCATATACAATACAACTCGGTGTGTTGAACTTGCGCATTTTTACCTTTTAGGGGTTAAAAATAAACACCAACATAATAGTGAGAGAAAATTCTCTTAAATTATCATATGTTTTTTTCTTAACATTACACTTATTCTCTCTAGCACTCTTTATTTTGTTCGTTTTTCTCTCTATTTATGTTTTTCCAATATTTCTTTAGTTTTCTCTTTTCGTTGTATTATTGTTTTGATTTTGTTGTTGAGGTGTTGTTTTCTTTTTTTTTTGTTTTGCATAAAATCACCTTATTTTCCACATGCTCCAATGTAATTGGGGTAATAATGGTTAGAATCAGGGATGGCAAGTGGAATTTTCAAGTTGTACAAAACCGAATTTTAAATTGTACTTTTTTTGTGTCAGATTGTACCAAATCTATATTTTTGAAAACTTTATATCAATGTAGAACTAAAACATTATAAACCAACTTTTCATTCAGTAAACTAATCAATATTTCTAGTATATTAGTCAATGTACTAGTCTAATGACAAGACAATAAAATAGTATTTAGAGTTTTTATACTAGTCTAAAGACTAATTCTAGTTAAAGATATTAAAAAACTATAGATTAGTAATTAGACATGTCAATATTTAAGACCCCACTGTTCAAAAGACAGTATATTGTCTCTCTATAGACTTGGAGATTGAGTAATCTATATACTAGACAGAATACTAGTCTATAGATTATAGTCTAGTCTAAAGGATAGATAGCCCCTATACTACTACACAAAATAGACAACCGATCGGAAAAAAGTAAAAACTAAAAAGTACTCTCTTTGTTAAATGTTGTTTGGTTATAATCTATTCCAGAATTCATTACAATATCCTCTTCCGAAGTGTATTAAAGTTTTAATCGAAGTCGATAGTTTTTTAAACTTTAGTGTACTTTTGAAGATCGAGTTGTACCAAAAAAAGTACAATTGTACGAATTTTGTGAACCCTGGGTAGAAGTAATGTTCTTGGAAATTTCAATATTTAAGTACTTTTTGACAAGTAATGACATGTACTTACCCAAATCATACTTTTCAATAACTTTTAAATACAATCCACTTGTCAATAAACTAGTTACTCGACTAGTCCGTAAGACATTCAATAATCTAACGCAGATACTAGTCAATCGACTAATACATAGAATAATTCATAGGCTGGTTAGGAGATTAGTTTATAGACTAGACCGTAGAATAGTCAGTCGACTAGTCAATAGACTTGTCAATACTTTAGTCCATAGAAAACTCAATCGACTTATAGAATAGATTATTGAATAGTCAGTCGACTAGGGCATAGAGTAATCAATTGACCCAGTCAATATATAGTAGACTATCATCTATAAAGTAGTTTATAAAATATATATCATGATAGAATTTCTAGATAGTTAAAACAAGGACCAACTTTAATGAGGACCTTACTCGATTTCCTTCTAATGGAAAATTCGTTTCAAGAAATGTTTTCAGAACGATATGAATGCTTGAGAAAGCTTAGTGTGTAAGGGGTGTCAGGAGGAAAAGTGCGAACGACCTTGGGATATTGATCTAAACAAGCTTCCTATTAAAAAATGTGTGCAAATGTAAAAGAGAATACAATAAGTATTTGATGTAGAATGATGCAAAAAAAGTCTTCATTACGTTTTTGGTGTTTATCAAGCAGACATCTAAGCGTTTGATCTGTAGATGTTATATAAGCACACTTGAAGTGATCTAAAGCGAATAGCCTTCGCTGATAGCCAGAGACAGTCAGATTCTTAAAAAGAATTGCTGTAATAGAGCTCTTTAGGCGTTACTGGAGCTTTTCATAGTTACCAGATAGATGTATATCCTGGCATAGAGGATGGGATAAAGACTGTCTGAATTGCATCCTAACCTGGACAATAAAACAAAGAACTGTTCAGATTTCTCAGCAGCAATAGTGTCGACTGGTAAAGCTGTCAGAACAACACAAAAGGAACGTGGTATTTAAAGATGCAGATGGTACATGAGACGACATGAACCTTCTTATTCAGCGCGACCCAATAGCGAGGTTTAGTAAGAGAACAAAACAACAAGAATCGCAAACGATTGTATAAAGATGAAGAATTTGGATTATATATGTAGATGTTAAAAAACAGAATGTTTCTGTTGAAATGTCATCTGATGAGTCAATCATCCGATTTTGAACGATTTTCAGAATACGTTGCATTAATTTGCAATATTAGAAGCTCAACAGAGTACGAAATGAACACTTTTTTCTGCCATATCGAATAGTGAAAGGTAAATTTCCTGGCATTCAAGAACCATATTAGCAAGAGCCGACTATTGCAATTTTACCAACTTATACAGCGAACAATTTTTTCAGGCACTTAAAATCGTTGTCTTCTTAGTTAATGCGCAAAATAGAAATCATTTCTACATTTGTAAATCACTAGGTCTTCAAATAGTTCCTAACAATGTATGGGATAAACTGAGGTGACAAAGTTTTGGTTATTATAATTTTCAGAGCTATATATGCTAGTCAAAATATTGCTATAATGACAAACGTTCACTGCGCCTTTCTAGGATAATGGGTATCGAATTTATATTACTCTTATAGAGTACATAGAAATTAAGAGAGATATAAGAAGGTTGCATAGATTATGCAACTTTCTTGGTTTTATTAAAAAAAATTGGGTGGTTTGTTAGTGATTAAAGGGAATTCCTTTAGACCCAAGTACTTATTCTTTTGTCTTTTACACTCTTTTCATTAGCATTTTGACTATATTTTTTAATGGAATCACAATATTTTTAAAACTACACCAAAAGCATAGTTTTTGGTCTCAAACTAACCTTTCAAAACTATGATATTTACATATTTTGACAATGAAATGCACAAGGTCTCTGATTCCCTGGAAATCAATAAATGGCATGTCAACTTACTTTTATCCATATCTTTATCATATCCGCTTCGATTGGAACATCTTTTATTTTAACTGTTAGAAATTGTCTCCCTGTTTATAGAATTTGAATGGAAGACAAATTGTAATAATTCCCCGATATTGTTTTCATTTTTAAACAGTAAAAGCAAACTGATTTCGTTCTACAAATCTTAAAATCTGCAACAATTTTCTTTTGCCGAAATTGTAAACTTCTTGTTATAATTTTTATATTTTAATTAAAAATTTTCTTTATTGACAAACATTTTATTCAAATTGTTCAAAACTATAAAACAATGTAGACTTTGATATAAAATGTATTTTAAAATTGGAAATTAAAGGTATTTAGTAATTAGTTTATCCCTCATTTTAATGCTGAATAAATAACTGGTAACCCTTTAATAGTGGATTCTGTTGAAAACAATAACAAAACAAAAGAGAGCAATAATTACACTCTCAAATTTTCTGCAAAATTCTTTGCATATTTCTTTTCTTCTCTCCCTCTACATAACTAAAGAAAAAATAAACGAAATTAAACACACACACACAAACTATTGAACCAGCAAAAAAATAAAGAAAATCAATGCAAAACACAATAAATATTTAAAATACCGGTAAATTGTTTTTTTGTTCTTGTTGTTTAAACAACAACAAAATAATCCATAAGTTTTATGCACCAGTTAATGTTTTTGTTCTTATAGTTTTGTTGTTTTGCTATTAAGCAAACAACAAAACAAAAACAAACCCCAAATAAGAAACCAAAAAAAAATAACAAAGGCGCTGTCTCTTTGTTTTTGTTTACTCCTTTTTCATACTACCTTCAGATGTTTTATCCCCATTTACTCTTTAATTTTATATTCTTTACAAATTCGATTTTTCACCAAAAATATTCCAATTTTCTTGCTGCAGCAAGAAAATTTCTTTTTCCACTTTTTCTCGTATGGCAGTCAGTTTCACTTGACGAATTTTCAATTAAACTTATATTCCTTACATTTAATTTCACTTGTCTAGGAAAGCGGACATGTTGCGGCTTATATTTGTGTAAAATTTACACATTTTTATGTAGATTTTTGCACCAAATTTTTAAACACAAAAACACAACACCAATAAAATTCACGTCTACGTTTAACCGTAACAGAGTTGTGGAATTAATCTGTCACTATTGGCAAATGTAACATGTCTGTATTAAATGAGTTAACAGCAGGAGCAGGGTTGTAACAGCATGTTTGAGAAAAGCTGTTAACAGCGTTGCATATTGTGAGTTTTTTTTATAAAAAGCGTTAAAAATAAAAGTTTTTAGTTACGAAGTTAGTTAATTAGTTAGTTAGATAGATAGATAGATAGATAGATAGATAGATAGATAGATAGATAGATAGATAGATAGATAGATAGATAGATAGATAGATAGATAGATAGATAGATAGATAGATAGATAGATAGATAGATAGATAGATAGATAGATAGATAGATAGATAGATAGATAGATAGATAGATAGATAGATAGATAGATAGATAGATAGATAGATAGATAGATAGATAGATAGATAGATAGATAGATAGATAGATAGATAGATAGTTAGTTAGTTAGTTAGTTAGTTAGTTAGTTAGTTAGTTAGTTAGTTAGTTAGTTAGTTTTTGTTTGTTTGTTTGATTGTTTGTTTGTTTGTTTGTTTGTTTGTTTGTTTGTTTGTTTGTTTGTTTGTTTGTTTGTTTGTTTGTTTGTTTGTTTGTTAGTTAGTTAGTTAGTTAGTTAGTTAGTTAGTTAGTTGGTTGGTTAGTTAGTTAGTTAGTTAGTTAGTTAGTTAGTTAGTTAGTTAGTTAGTTAGTTAGTTAGTTAATTAGTTAGTTAGTTAGTTAGTTAGTTAGTTAGTTAGTTAGTTAGTTAGTTAGTTAGTTAGTTAGTTAGTTAGTTAGTGAGTGAGTGAGTGAGTGAGTTAGTTAGTTTGTTAGTTTGTTAGTTTGTTAGTTTGTTAGTTTGTTAGTTAGTTAGTTAGTTAGTTAGTTAGTTAGTTAGTTAGTTAGTTAGTCAGTTAGTTAGTTTGTTAGTTTGTTAGTTAGTTAGTTAGTTAGTTAGTTAGTTAGTTAGTTAGTTAGTTAGTTAGTTAGTTAGTTAGTTAGTTTGTTAGTTTGTTAGTTAGTTGGTTAGTTAGTTAGTTAGTTAGTTAGTTAGTTAGTTAGTTAGTTAGTGAGTTAGTTAGTTAGTTAGTTAGTTAGTTAGTTAGTTAGTTAGTTAGTTAGTTAGTTAGTTAGTAAGTTAGTTAGTTAGTTAGTTAGTTAGTTAGTTAGTTAGTTAGTTAATTAATTAATTAGTTAGTTAGTTAGTTAGTTAGTTAGTTAGTTAGTTAGTTAGTTAGTTAGTTAGTTAGTTAGTTAGTTTGTTAGTTAGTTTATGAGTTTGTTAGTTAGTCAGTTAGTTAGTTAGTTAGTTAGTTAGTTATGCATTACATAACTAACTAGTTATGCATTACATACTAAGTTACATACTAAGTTAGTTACTTAGCTAGTTGCCAGTAGAAAACAGTAGAGAACAACGTAAAAACTCGCATATCGTCTTTATATTCACTGCTTTATCATTACAATTAATGTGTAGTACTAAAGCGTCCTCTTCATGTCAAAGTTATAAATAAAATGTTAAGTTTAGCATTACCAGCTAATTATTGTTGATTTGAGTTATAGATGGCAGCATTGAATTAAAGTATTATAAATATTTCTACGGAAAAACTTATACATAGGTATAACAAGAACTTTAAAAATACTTACATGTTGCAAACAATAAATTTTAAATAAAAACATTATTTTGATTATATTTTTATTAAATATAAAATTCTTTAATTCACATTAACAATATATAATATACAAGGGTTTTATTTAAATACTGGGTTTTGTTTCTCAGAAATACATTTATAATTTTAAAACTATTAATAAAAATGTAAAAAAGAAAGCATAAGTACATAATTTACTTAATATCATGGATAAATATATAAATTTAACAAAATGTATTTACATTTTAAAACAAAAAAAAAAAAAAAAAATAAACAATATACTGTTATTGGCCAAACAAAAAAAATGTACAGTGATTAGCATAAATAAATAATACCAAAAGAAAATTGTCTTTAATCCACTTGTTTACTCTCATCTCGAGTTTTGCGGAATGAAACGGAGTGTATTAAAAGTGGTGGCAAAGCACCCCTTAACATTTGCAAACGTTTACTCTTCTCTTTCTCAGGTCTTCGCACATCCTCGCGAGACGATGTAGTGGAAGGTGTAACATTACCACTAGCCAAAATTTCGGTACTTTGTGATATCATAGCTGATTTACGGAAATAACGAGGCATCGAATAATCCACCGAATTAAGTTTAGCCTCATTTGCCGTCTGTATGGAGTACAAACTCTGTGAAACTCTATACTTCTCTATGGTGGGGGTATCTTCGTAATTTTTAGGTAAATTACTGAATGAAATAGATGGTACTTCTGGGGTCATACTAATGGTATTGCCCGAACCGGTTATCGAAAAGATATCAGTTTTACTAGCTGCCGCACGTACGTTAAAGTGAGGCACACTCTTGGCACTACGCAATATTTTTCGTGGTGTTGTACCCAAAGCTGCACTAGGCAATAGATGTGGATGTCTGTCGATTAAACGTGGTCTCAATATAACTTCATCTACTTCACCCTCGGGTATAACGGTTTCCTCTTCGGCTATAGAATCGAATTTTTTCGGTGATAATGTTTGACTACCTTCGGGCGAAGAATCAGTGCTTAGGGTAAAGGTTATACGTTTTTCGGGTGAAGTAACTTTACTGGCCTCACTAATGGTCTTTGTAGAATCTGTGTCTGTCAGCTTGGGCGAGTCCAAAGTGTCGCCATTTAAGTTAGCTGTCATGAGAAATGAAAGAAAGTTAGAATTATTAAAGTTATAGAGGAAATATCATAATATATTTTCAGTTGGCAACACTGCAGTTAATTTTACAAGTTTATATCATAAAAACTATAGCTTATCATAATGAGAAATAAATAAAATACTTAATTTAGAAGAAAATCGATACTAGACTTCTTTTAAGTTCAAAGGTTTTGCCTGGATCTGTCGTCCTTGAAATCGTAACAGAAAACTTACAAAATCCGAAATAGCAAACTAACTAACTGAACTAGAACTGTAAACGTTTAAAATGAACTAAAACTGAACTAGAACTGAACTAGAACTGAACTGAACTGAACTAGAACTGAACTAGAACTGAACTAGAACTGAACTAGAACTGAACTAGAACTGAACTAGAACTGAACTAGAACTGAACTAGAACTGAACTAGAACTGAACTAGAACTGAACTAGAACTGAACTAGAACTGAACTAGAACTGAACTAGAACTGAACTAGAACTGAACTAGAACTGAACTAGAACTGAACTAGAACTGAACTAGAACTGAACTAGAACTGAACTAGAACTAAACTAGAACTGAACTAGAACTGAACTAGAACTGAACTAGAACTGAATTAGAACTGAACTAGAACAGAACTAGAACTGAACTAGAACTGAGCTAGAACTAAACTAGAACTGAACTAAAACTGAGTAGAACTGAACTAGACTACAAATGAGAAAAAATACTTCTCCGAAAAGATCAGGGTAATAAAACCCTAATCATTAACTATAATTGAATCAACTAACTATCTATCTAACTAACTAACTAACTAACTAACTAACTAACTAACTAACTAACTAACTAACTAACTAACTAACTAACTAACTAATTATTTAGTCTGCCTTACACAAGTCATGTTTTCTTTTAGTTAGTCAGTGGACTAGTTTAAAGACTTGCCCATATACTAGTCAATGCACTAGTCCATACTCTAGTTCAGAACAGTTACTTTTATGATCCTAAGATAAATTTATATACTTTCCGAAGACAATCCCACAGACTTGTTAAGAAACTTCCGTACAGACTTTTTGTATTTCAAAAGTACTTTTAGAAAATACTCTTCAATGGTTAGTTTGTATTTTTACTTAACACACAGGACTATAGTAGTTTCCAACTACAATCAGTGGCATCTATGGAATACTAGCCATATGAAGAGACAAATGTTAACCTTGTAGTCCACCTTAGTAATCTTAATTCTAGAAGACGGAGCGAGTATCTCGGTTCAAATTCCGAAATTAAAGATATGCAGTTTGTAAAAATGTATAAAAATCTTTAGAGATGAGAATAGTTTAAATAATCAATCAAAACCTTTAATCTGATACAAATTATTAACTAAATACTAATCAAAACTTTATCCCATAAAAACTGTTTCAATAACCCATATTTTTCCATTAATAATTGAATTTTTGTCTATCTTTAATTCACTTTTCTATCAAATAAATAATCAAATACTTAAAAATTGTATAATTATTTTTGTTACCAACTATTTGTGCGCGAAAATAACAACAAACATTATCAACAAAAAGATAATCTTTAATAAAAAGCGTTGTTAAATACACTTATGTACGTTAGTAGAACACATTAAATTTTAGATTGTTAGGGTTTTCGGGGATGGAAATCCTGAACTAGAACTGAACTAGAACTGAACTAGAACTGAACTAGAACTGAACTAGAACTGAACTAGAACTGAACTAGAACTGAACTAGAACTGAACTAGAACTGAACTAGAACTGAACTAGAACTGAACTAGAACTGAACTAGAACTGAACTAGAACTGAACTAGAACTGAACTAGAACTGAACTAGAACTGAACTAGAACTGAACTAAAACTGAACTAGAACTGAACTAGAACTGAACTAGAACTGAACTAGAATTGAACTAGAACTGAACTAGAACTGAACTAGAACTGAACTAGAACTGAACTAGAACTGAACTAAAACTGAGTAGAACTGAACTAGAACTTAACTAAAACTGAGTAGAACTGAACTAGACAACAAATGAGAAAAAATAATTCTCCGAAAAGATCAGGGTAATAAAACCCTAATCACACTAATAACAAGTCGAACAATTTCATTCAATTCGTATCAATTCTGTTTCTAAAACTAAAATGGTTTGTAACTGTTTTCGTTACTTTTTCTATATTTTAAAAAATTTTTAAACCAACACCTTAAAAATAAATAAATAACTAATATCATAAATCAGTTCAGTTTTTTATGGGAGATTATTTTTTTTTGGAATTCTAGCATTCCAAAGTAAACTTTTTTTAAGGTGTTTTTGTCTTAACCAAACTTTTGTGTTTATTTTTTGTTGTCGTTGTTATTTTTTGCCAATAAAGTTTATTGTTCGTTAAATGTGATGTTGATGACAAATTTTGTCAATGAGATAAGATTGAAATGCGTTTTATTATTTTATACCTTAATATGTCGTGTATTTATGTTTTTGTTGTGGTGAAAAAACTCAGATACAAATTGTTTATTTACAATTAATTTAAATAAGCTTATAAGCTTGGAAAAATGGCGACTTTATTAACATTTTTTGTAAAAAGATAAAAAATTCTCAGTTTTATAAAATTTATTGCTTGTTTTTCAAAATTTATCTCAAATTATTGGAAAATCCAAATTTTTGCATTTTAATGTTTCATTGAAAGTTGTACAAACATTTTACTCAATTAATTTGCTTGAGTGAATTTCATAAAATTAATACTTGTTGGGGCGATTTAAAATTATTAAAACTAAATACAGGGTGCAGCCTTATGATGTAGGTATTACTAAATTTCGCAAATCTATGTTCGTAAAAAGTATATACATATCTAAAGTGTAAATGGACATGTATTTCAAATCATTATCAATGGATTATTAGTATTCATACATTTTTAACATAAAAATTTTAATAAAAAATTTTATCATCAAAAACAAAATTTAAATACCTTCTACCGTCACAATTTTTATAATCATAATAAAAATATAAAAGATATCGCAAAAAGTTATACCGAAAAAATCGTTACTTTTTCAAGATCAAAATAATTTTTAAATTTTAAACAAGTTCTGTATTAATAAACAAGTTCTGTTTTAATTGGAAAGGGAACAGAGAAAAAGTAGAGTATACAGAATATAACTAGAACGGAACTAGAACAGAACTGGAACTGAACTAGAACAGAACTAGAACAGAACTAGAACAAAACAGAACAAGAAGAGAAATAGAACAGAACTAGAACAGAACTAGAACAGAACTAGAACAGAACTAGAACAGAACTAGAACAGAACTAGAACAGAACTAGAACAGAACTAGAACAGAACTAGAACAGAACTAGAACAAAACAGAACAAGAAGAGAACTAGAACAGAACTAGAACAGAACTAGATTAGAACTAGAACAGAACTAAAGCAGAACTAGAACATAACTTAAACAGACCTAAAACAGAACTAGAACAGAACTAGAACAAAACTAGAACAAAACTAGAACAGAACTAGAACAGAACTAGAACAGAACTAGAACAGAACTAGAACAGAACTAGAACAGAACTAGAACAGAACTAGAACAGAACTAGAACAGAACTAGAACAGAACTAGAACAGAACTAGAACAGAACTAGAACAGAACTAGAACAGAACTAGAACAGAACTAGAACAGAACTAGAACAGAACTAGAACAGAACAAAACTAAAACAGAACTAAAACAGAACTAAAATAAACCAAAACACAACTAGAACAGAAATTTAATAAGCTTTGAAATAAATTTTGATTTATTTTTAACAGAAAAAATACCATAAGTATTACTTGAATGCAAAAAAAAAAAACACAATATTCAATTAATTAATCAATATTTTTGGCACGAGATTTCCAAACACCCTATTAGGTTTGCTAAGTCATTAATCTAGATGAATAAAGTTATGCGAACAAAAATGTAAATCCCTCTAAACATAAATGGCTATAAGACCCTGTAAATTTATTTTATTAAAATGTCTCATTAACCAATATTTATATTTGCACAAGACTTTGAAAATTATATTTGCATACTAATTTAAAAAAAACTGGATTTTGTATAAATAAATTAATTTAATTCATAAATTTAAAAGACAGAGAAATTCAAATATACTTATTAGCAGATAGAAGTTGTGTAAAAAATTTTATAATTTTTTTTTAAGAAATTCATTGAATTTTATAATACTCTTTAATCCAAGAGCATAATGAGAGAAAGAGCATTAAGAGCGTGATTTTTTTGCTCTCTAAAGTTTATTACAAATAGTTGACAATTTTATTAATAAATATTTATTTTTATTTTGTTGCATTACAATGTACACATTAGTTGTTACTGCTGTGGTATTTCATTGTTGATAAATACGTTTTAAGAGGAGAAAAAAAGTTAAAAGTGGTTACACCATTGCCAATAGAATAAAACTCGTAGTGAACTATACTAAAAGTGAAGTAGAACTGAAATGAAGTTGAAATAGATCTGTACTGAACTATAACTGAACTATAACTGAACTAGAAATGAACTAGAACTGAACTAGAACTGAACTAGAACTGAACTAGAACTGAACTAGAACTGAACTATAACATAACTATAACTGAACTATAAATGAACTAGAACTGAACTAGAACTAAACAAGAACTGAACTAGAACTGAACAAGAACTGAACTAGAACTGAACTAAAACTGAACTAGAACTGAACTAGAACTGAACTAGAACTGAACTAGAACTGAACTAGAACTGAA
>NC_060950.1:56615274-56617496 GCF_022045245.1 Lucilia cuprina | reverse complement strand
ACTAGACTATAGACTAGACTATAGACTAGACTATAGACTAAACTATAGACTAGACTATAGACTAGACTATAGACTAGACTATAGACTAGACTATAGACTAGTCTATAGTCTAGACTATAGACTAGACTATAGACTCAACTATAGACTAAACTATAGACTAGACTATAAACTAGACTATAGACTAAACTATGGACTAAACTATAGACTAGACTATAGACTAGACTATAGACTAGACTACAGACTAGACTAAAGACTAAATTATAAACTAAATTATAAACTAAACTATAGACTAGACTGTGGGTACCTCGTCAAATTCGATATGAAAAAGTACTTATGTACCAAATTTTCCATGTCTGCTATGTTCAATATCAAGTGTTCTTTGTACTTTTATTTCGTTATGATTACAATCGCGTCATTTTGTTTATAAATAAATTATATGATTTTTTTTCTTTGCCCTAGACTATAGACTAGACTATAAACTAGACTATAGACTAGACTATAGACTAAACTATAGACTAAACTATAGACTAGACTATAGACAAGACTACAGACTAGACTAAAGACTAAATTGTAAACTAAATTATAAACTAAACTATAGACTAGACTGTGGGTACCTCGTCAAATTCGATATGAAAAAGTACTAATGTACCAAATTTTCCATTTCTGCTATGTTCAATATCAAGTGTTCTTTGTACTTTTATTTCGTTATGATTACAATCGCGTCATTTTGTTTATAAATAAATTATATGATTTTTTTTCTTTGCCCTATAACCAGACTTTTATACCGATACTAAAGTAGCTAGTGATGTAGGACATGGATAACGGGTTTTAGCTTATTCGTTACCTCAATTAAATGATTAATTAATATTGTTATTTATTTATGTTTCAGGAAAATAGTTTTGTTTTTTTTGTAGTAAACTAATAATAAATAAATGATAAATAATTTACTTAATAGATTATTAAATAGATCTTTTTACAATATCTGTCGTAACATTATCTACCGTTAAATATAATTCTTATTAATACCTATATTTCGTTATCGTTAAATTTCAATTCACCATGATTGTTAGGTTTTTTTATCAAGTCAATGAGAAATATTAATAAATTCTCTGACTAGACATATGCTAAATTCTTGGTCTACACTTTAAAAACAATGTCTACGAAATCATAATTGTCTTAAGGCATGGCCGAAGCTTTTCGAATAGTGGTGACAATTTGATCACTTGAGCAAAAGTCGGAAAAATACCGGTATTTGAAATATACAATAATGAGATTCAATGATGATTTATTTACACGTTTTTTTAATATCCAGTTAATTGCACTTAGAACTTCATATGCTTTTTTTTATTTCGGAATATATAACGTGATATTAATTTACAGACGACTGGAATCGCAAGCACGTTTTAAAGTTTCATTAAGTTCGATTTAACGTCAATACTACTTTTCTGAAAGATAAAAATCGTATTAATTATTTATTTTTAACAATTTCAATTCTGAGAAATAAAAATAATTGCACTCAAAGAATTTATTATAAAGTTAAACTAAAACTTGCAAAAATCAATAGCTAATGACGTCTTAAAAAATCTCTAAATTAAAAGCAAGATACCATAATTGTAGATATACAATTAAAACTAATGAATAATTAAAATTAATAAGTAAAACAAAAACTTTAATTTGTCCTACATGGGTAATTAAATAAATTAATAAAATTCAACATAATACGAGCAATGTGTTATTTCCCCTTCAAGTACTTATCTGATAAAAAGTACCTGGACTGTTTAAAAATAAAGAGTTAAGAATATATTTATGATAACAAATGCATTAGTTATTATAAATATATTTTTTATCTACATTTTTTATTCAATATGATTTTTACAAATGCTGTCAACATATTAAAGTCATTGACTTTAAACTGTTGCACAGCACTTGAAAATATTATGTACTACACCCGTTCCAATTGTATTTCAGAAATTTCTAATAATATTTAAGAATTTTGAGAATTAAAACTCAGAAATCGAATTGCATTCAAGATTTTTAGAGATATTCTTCCAAATTATTCTGTTGTCGTCAAGTTCTAGTTTCAGTTCTGTTCTCGTTAAGTTCTAGTTCAGTTTTAGTTCAGTTCTAGCTCAGTTCCAGTTCAGTTCTAGTTCAGTTCTAGTTCAGTTCTAGTTCAGTTCTAGTTCAGTTCTAGTTCAGTTCTAGTTCAGTTCTAGTTCAGT
>NC_060950.1:56546814-56615174 GCF_022045245.1 Lucilia cuprina | reverse complement strand
TAGTCTATAGTCTAGTCTATAGTCTAGTCTATAGTCTAGTCTATAGTCTAGTCTATAGTCTAGTCTATAGTCTAGTCTATAGTATAGTCTGTAGTCTAGTCTTTAGTCCAGTATATAGTATAGTCTATGGTCTAGTTTTTAGTCCAGTCTAATTCATAGTATTGTCTAAAGTTAAATCTATAAGCTAATCTATAGTCTAGTGTATAATGTGGTATATAGTTTAGTATATAGTCTGTTTCTAGTCTATAGTCTAGTCATCAGTCTCATCAATAGTGTAATTCTTACTATTTACTATTTCAAAATTTCAATTTTCCATGCCTGGTACAAACAACAGAAACTACTAATTTTTTGGTAAAAGAACTAAATAATTTTTTTTAGCAGATAAAAATGTATGATACTAATCAAGTTAATTATTTATTTCGCAGAGAAAATTATTTATTTTCATTTAACAATAACAACGTAATAATTGAAGAACTAATAAACAAAATATATTTGTTAGACAATTTTTTGATTATTAAAATTAAGGTTTTTATATATGTATTTGTTTAAAAAAAAATAATAACAACAATGTTAAAAATAAATATTATTTGTTAATAATATTTAAACTGCAAACAAATTTTAATCTTTGGCATACAACTAATAACAAGAAAGAATAAACAAAATAAAAATAAAACTAAAGTTAAACTTATTTAATACAGTTGAGGTTAGGTTTAGATTATATGTATATATAAAGAAAGTGTTGCCAACTTATTAACAAGTCTTATTATTATTTTTCATTAAAAATAAAGTTAAAATTAATAATAAAACATTAAAATAATATTGCGACTTTATAATTTCAGTACTTTTGTTTGCATAATTATACTTAAAAGCTTATTAATTAATTAATAAAAAAATTAAGTAACTTAATTGTTTAAAATTAAAAAAATAATACTTGAAACTTTTTCAAACCCACCCATTCGGTTTGCAAAAACCCTTAATCTAAATAAAATTTAACTTTTAATTGAGGCGTAGTAGTACCCGGGCTACCAGGCCCATTGTCCATACTATATCTTGATAAAAATGGTGTAGATTCATTATTACCTTCCAAACGTCTCAGCAAACGATCCTGATCGCTTTCCTTCGGTGTGGTTGGTATCTCACGTTTGGGTGAGTGTATGCCCGCTAAATTGATCTTGGTATTAATGCGATTCAATTTTGTTGGCTGATGATCCTGGAATATTTGTGAATTGGCAAATACGGCCAGGATTTCGGGTCCCAACATGGGTACATTTGTTTGGGTTTCACGTCTATAGACTTCTTCATCAATTTTGCCATTACTGTGTTAATGAAGTGTATAAATATTTATATATATATATATATATATATATATATATATATATATATATATATATATATATATAATATATATATATATATATATATATATATATATATATATATATATATATATATATATTATATATATTATATATATTATATATATATATATATATATATATATATATATATATATATATATATATATATATATATATATATATATATATATATTATATATATTATATATATATATATAATGGTAGTTATTGATAATGATCATGTTATTAGAGTCAATTTTTTTTATTTCTTATGAAATTGTTAAGTATTTAGTTAATCAATTAGTACGTACCTGAATAAAGCCGATGAGTTTCCCCTTCTTAAAGGTTGATCAACAATTATTTGTGGTACGGTCAAATTGTTATTGTCCGCTGGCTGTATGCGTCCCAAAACATTGCCATTTTTTTGCGTTGCGAGATATTGCTCATCTTCTTCGGGATTGTAATTGGCTGAAAATAAGAGAAATTTGTCAAATTGTTTACTTTTTTGGTGTTAAATTCTAAAATACAAACATTGAATGATCAGTCTGTGACTCATTGAATGTCTCATTGATCTTAAAAGATTAGATCATTTTTAGAATTCGAAACTTTCAGAGATGTTAACTTGTTTAAATGCTTTAATTAATTTGGAATGTCACAATGGTTATAAATATAAGATGATCCGCATTTTTTTTAAAATAGACATTTGTGAGACTTTCGCCGTCAACTTAAACTTTTACAAATCGATTTCCTTTAGAATTTAGAAATAGACATTTGTGAGACTTTCGCCGTCAACTTAAACTTTTACAGATCGATTTCCTTGTTCGCCATAAAAACGAAGTGAATTTCGGAAGTCACAGTAAATATAGTGGACTTTTGTTGATGACTTCTCAAAGTTCGTTAGACAGATTCTGTAAGATCTGCATAATAACGACCGAGTACATCGTCGCTGCCTGCAGAAGTAGTCGGTAATCGATTCTTTATCGTACGTTACAACTCAGACTTTATCAAACTTTAGAATTTAGAACATTTATTTTGGACCGCTCGTAACTGTTAAAAGAGAGCAAGAACTGAGAATTTGTTAAATTTGGAAAAATTTGAATCTGGATTTCACTGCCTGTAGAAGAAGTCGGTAGTCGATTCTTCATCGTGCGTTACAACTCGGACTTTATCGAACTTTAGAATACTGTTCGTAACTACTAAAAGAGAACAAAAACTCAGAATTTGTAAAATTTAGAATCTGAATTTTAGTTAACCACGCTATAACGTCATAACAACGTCACCGATTAAGGTTTAAAAGACATTTAGGAGTCGATTTTTCAAATGGCGACGAAAAGGTTAGTTTGGTTAGGTTATTAAGATAGATTTTGGTTCAATTACTCATTTGGTTTAATTATCCAGGTATGATTTAAAATCGTTTGGAGATGACCTTTAATTGATCCCTAAAATCATGCGTTTTGAACTCGATACATTTTTATGTGGTAAGCTTTTTTAAACTTGCAGGTCTTAGACACTAAATAGACGACGAAAGTGAAGCAAACCCTTAAACTTTATTTAATATAAAGGAAAAAGTCTACCGATTAACACATCATCTTTCTAAGATTCACTTTGGACACTTTAGACTTCAGAATACGAAAACTGAGAGCTGCATTTCAGCAAAAAGCAATAACGCGAAATAAATCGTATGTGAAGCCCGTCCAACCATGTAAACCCCTTTGACTTTGTGGGATCCGAAGGGATGCTATATACTGTAGGGCACTTAAATTGGATCATTCGATTATACAGAAACAAATTGATTAGATTGCATCGAGCATTATCTGACAAGATATTTATGTCATTAGAAACAATCGGCCGCAAGTTGCAAAATGGTTGAAAAGTTGTCCTCAATCGCATTACAGTCTACTATTTTATAGCATCAACGCATAAACCTCTCTCTGAAATACGTTCTATTTCTGATACAGTTCTTAAATCCCTTAAAAAAGTTCGACCAAGAATACTTAAATTTAGAGAGAATAAAATCGTCTTTAATTTGTTACAAAAGCATTAACAACGAAATAGAATTCTTAAGCCTTTTAAAAAAAATATGGAAGAAAGTACAATAGTCCGGATCTAAACTTGTTATCTTTGTCATTTATGTTGACAGCTCTCACGTGATTTATGTTTAGTTTGGATTATAATTCTAAACAAATGAAGCAAGATAATTCACTGCCGAGTGAAAAAATTATATGTTGTGTAGCGTCGAAAACAAATTTAACTTTTTTTTAGCAGATTCCCAGGAGATATTCTTCAACAACACTTATAGGTCTTAGGAACACGATCCTTAGAACGCAAGTTTTTTAACTCGTAACTTCCTAAAGGTGTATGAGTTATATGTTTTCGATTGTCCGTCCTTAACCGTCTTTTGAATCGAAAAATTTTAAGGAAAATATCATGTCATGTTTCATGAAAACTTTTAAACTTGACGTATTTCAATGCCAGAGAATAGATGTTCGATTAGTACCTTTAGTCTATATGGTCTAGAAACTGGATACCTCAATGACTTCTATAATCTGATATGTCAGGTTAAATATTAAGTTTCCCACGCTATTAATCAATAGAACTCAAGGGGGGTCCGACTATGGTGATTTTAGGTTAAAAACGAGATAATATTATAAGAACATGTTCAATCAGGAAAACATGTCATATTTCCTTTGTGAAAACCTTTGAACGTGACGTATTTCAATGCCAGAGAATAGATGTTCGACCAGTACCTTTAATCCGTCGGGACTAGAAACTGGATACCTCAATAACTTCTATAATCTGATCGATCTGTTACTATGAGCGTCAGAGGCCAGCAGTTTAAATATTACGGGATAAATTTCCCACGCTATTGCTAAAAAGAACTCAAGGGAGGACTGACTATGGTGACTTTATGTTAAAAACGAGATAATATTACAAAAATCAGGATATGAGGGTGAGATGAGTCCTATGAATGAGTCCGTTGTACAGTATCCCTGCCTTTGTGTTATCGATTAAGTTCCTTTCTAATTGATGTATATTGTGTTTCCTTCTTTGAAACAATGAGGGCATACCATCAGTTTTATTGTGAGTATATTGTTGGAGAAGTTTACAGATGTGGTCTGAACACTTCGCATTGGAACCGTAAGGGCGAGAAGTTGAAATTCATTGACAAAGTGCTTATACATGGACCGGTGTCCATCGTGTGCACAAACTGCCTAAGAATACTTTGGATATCACAGGGGCCCAGTAACGAGCCGTTTCTAACTCAAACTGTGTTTCGAAAATACCAGCTTGAGCTGTCAAAGCCTGCGTTTATGTAAAGTACTCTAAGAACTTTTAGATTGTAGTTTTTTTTTTTACTTAGTTGGTGAATCCCTAAAGTTTTCAGGGGTATTTTTTAAAAATTTCTATAGTTTGGGATGCAAAGCGATTTAAGTAATCATGAAACTTATTATTGAAACTATTTAAATGCATGAGTGATTCCTCCTTTAGAGCTTATAACGAAAAGGTGTGTATAAAGGTATATTAGGCCCCAAATTCTTTATAATCATACAAATATTAACAATGCAATAATCTTTTTTTGTATTCAAAATATGAAAATCAATCATTAGAACATTGGTTAACCACGACTTGACAATTACTAACGTTTACAAATGATCTCACTTAAAATCAAAAATAATTCGGTCTTATGAAATTCAAAATTAAAAAAAAAAAAACTCAGCTTAAATACTCAACCGATATTGAATCATCCAAAATGCAAAACGCTTAAGTTATAAAAATAATGCTATTAGTCAGATAAACTATAATAAAAATGTTTTTTTTTTATTATTATTTAGTTGTGCCAAACATGAATACTATTTTACACTTTAACGTCATTATTTAAATCACTTATCCCTTAAACACTCTACGTAAGGGAAACTACTGATAACCGTAGTCATTAGTTACTTACCAATTGATTCATCATAACAAAATTTTTCTTCAAAACAATTCCAATAGAAATCTTCCCAGCAACTAAAAACAAACAAAAATAAAAAAAAAATAAAAATTATTATCATTAAATTAATATTACATAAAACAATATTAATACACAATTGCATAAAAAATGAAATTGTTTATATTTGTACTTACTTTTGACAACAGCGACACATTTTTAATGGCTGGAGTTACGAAAAAATGTTGGCAGACGTTTATTGAAGGTGTAAACGCTTTGTTTATTTAAAGCGTTTTATTTAAGTTTTTTTTTATAATTGTTATTTTTAAATATAAGTAATTTATTTGTTTTTTTATTTAATATCAATTATTATTTAAATCAACAGCTTGAATTTGTTTCTATAAATTTATAATTATTTTCTTTTAATTCTTTTTGGTAACAAAAACACGACGTCAAATACGTCCTATGTGTTTAACGTTAAAGGTCTCGTTTAGCTCTAAAAAGCGTCAAGAAATTTAACAAAACCGAAAGTACTACAAACAACAATATTATAAAATAAATATGAACATTTAAAAAAAATCTCAGCAATCATATATTTGCTTTTTTTATTTATTAAGAATCCGCTCGCTCTCCTTTAAGAGCGTAACAGAAATTGTGTATAAACCCGATCCACGATACAGAAATAAAAAAAAACAAACCAATACTCGGGCCAGAGTTTGTTTCTTACAATGTTAAAAGATTCTTTACAATATAATAAATAAAAGCGTGACTGTGACTGCATCTGAGAATGACTGACATACGGACTGACTTACAAAATATCTTTTTGAGGACAATTTTCATTAGAGTGCAAAAACGTATACATTTTTTCTACTATCTTCAACATTTCGCACTGATCCATTTGGTCAACAACAACAAAAACAACTTACTTCACCTGTTTAAATAATTACAACTAAAGAGAGTGTAAGAGAGCAACACACACACACAGAGAATGAGAGAGGAAGACTAAATGCACGAGCAAAATATAAATTTTATGAACAGAGTAGAGGTGTGTTTGCACGAGTTTTTGTGCGCAAGAGAAAGAAGATAACGTTAAATTGTAAGCCCTATTAAGTATTGGGTGTAATTATTAATTTTTGTACAGTAACATGAAATGGTGACTTTTATTAATCAGAGTAACGTGACAGTAGTCAGGTGGTATTGTCACTAGCTAGTAGGTACAAATGTAAACACTTGAGTAATATACAAAGTTGCCACATAGTTTATGTTTAATTTTTTGAAGGACTCAATATGCATATTCTGAATATTTGCGATCAGTGTTTTCAGTCAATATCCACAACTGTAATTAGAGACAGGACAATAGAGGAGTGTTTAGTCGACAATACATACCAAGCCTAGTCTATAGTCAAGACCGTATACCTCTATATAGTCAAAACTAGAGTCAAGCTAAACAAGCCTATAGATAGTCAAGACTACAGACCTGTGTACATTCAATAATGTAAACCAGTCTACAGTCAAGACAGAACATAGTCAAGACTGTAGTCAAGTATAGACCTGTCTACAGTCAAGAATATAAATTTGTCTATCGACAAGACTACGGAATATAGACCATTCTATAGACTATAGACAAGACAAGTCTATATTCAAGACTATAGACCAGTCTAAAGACAAGACTATAGACCAGTCTATAGACATAACTAAAGACCAATCTATAGACAAGACTAAAGACCAGACTATAGTCTAGACTATAGACTATAGTCTAGACTATAGATTAGACTATGGTCAAGACTATAGATTAGTCTATAGACAAAACTATAAACCAGTCTTAAGACAAGACTATACCCCAGTCTATAGACCAATCTATAGACAAGACTATAGACCAGTCTATAGACAAGACTATAGACCAGTCTATAGACAAGACTATAGAACAGTCTATAGACAAGACTATAAAACAGTATATAGAAAATACTATAGTCCAGTCTGTAGACAAGACTATAGACCGATTACAGATTAATCTGTAGTCAAGACTACAGATTAATCTATATTCAAGACTATAGATTAGTCAGTAAACAAGACTATAGATTAGTCCATAGTCAGGACTATAGATTAGTCTATTGTGAATACTATAATTTAGTCTTTAGTCCAGACTATTGATTAGTCTATGATCAAACTCATAAACCAATCTATAGTCTATATAACTATAGATCTGTTTATATTCAAGACTAGTATATATAGCCAAGATTGTAGACAAAGTTTCTAACAAAAACTCACTCTATTTACTACTGTTCTATTGCACTTATCCCCCCTTAGCTACCACTCTAAAATTATGTAATCCCCCTAATAGTCCATCAACCATAATTATCAATATATTTATGTCGGCTGTTTAACACCGTTTGTTAATGGTATTTATTTTTTTTGCTGTTTGTTCCAACAAACTACTAGTCTGATGATATTCACTCGTAACAACTACCACAATATATAACCAATATACTTATACTTGCACACTAATATACTTACTAAAGCTATTTCAGGTAATTTCATCTACGCTATTTCTTTTTTTTCAAACAATATGCTGATAACTAAATAATCAGCAAACCAGAAATAGAAAATAAAAACAAAACTGGTAAAAAAAGTCATACATAACTTTTATACGTTAGAGTACTTAATGAAAAAACAATGTTGTACGTTTGATTTTTCATTTGTGTATGTGCTCCAAAGTTTGCACAGAAGCTCTCAAAAGTTTAGAGCATATTGAATGGCAGGTATATGGGAATTTAAAAGGGGAATGTTGGTACGAAACAAAAAGTACCGCAGTCACTTAGATCATTCCTTTTTGGCACGATGTATGGTTTATGAAGAGTCAAGACTTTAGACCAGATCAGCAATTAATATATAGATCAGTCTATAGTCAATACTATAGATCAGTCTATATTCAAGGCTTTAGATCAGTCTATAGTCAATACTATAGATCAGTCTATAGCCAAGACTTTAGATCAGTCTATAGTCAAGACTATAAATCGGTCTATGGTCAAGACTATAGATCGGTCTATAGTCAAGACTATAGATCGGTCTATAGTCAAGACTATAGATCGGTCTATAGTCAAGACTATATATCGGTCTATAGTCAAGACTATAGATCGGTCTATAGTCAAGACTTTAGATCGGTCTATAGTCAAGACTATAGATCAGTCTATAGTCAAGGCTATAGATCGGTCTATAGCCAAGACTATAGATCGGTCTATAGCCAAGACTATAGATCGGTCTATAGTCAAGACTATAGATTAGCCCATAGACAAGACTATAGACTAGTCTATAGACATGACAAATACTAGTCTATAAACAAGGCAAAGACCAGTCTATAGACAAGACTATAAGATCAGTCTATAGTCAAGACTATAGATCAGTCCATAGTCAAGACTATAGAACAGTCTATAGTCAAGACTATAGATCAGTCTATAGTCAAGACTATAGATCAGTCTATAGTCAAGACTATAGATCAGTCTATAGTGAAGACTATAGATCAGTCTATAGTCAAGACTATAGATTAGTCTATAGTCAAGACTATAGATCAGTCTATAGTCAAGACTATAGATCAGTCTATAGTCAAGACTATAGATCAGTCTATAGTCAAGACTATAGATCAGTCTATAGTCAAGACTATAGATCAGTCTATAGTCAAGACTATAGATCAGTCTATAGTCAAGACTATAGATCAGTCTATAGTCAAGACTATAGATCAGTCTATAGTCAAGACTATAGATCAGTCTATAGTCAAGACTATAGATCAATTTATAATTACCACAATAGATTAATCAGTCTATAGTCAAAACAATAGATTAGTATATAATCCAAATTATAGACCAATTTATAATCCAGACAATGAATCAGTATATAGATAAGCCTATAGTCAAAACTACTGATCAGATTTAGTCATGGTTATGGATCATTTTATAGTAGACCCAAATAATAGATAACACAATAGATCAATAAATAAAAAATAGTACCCAAAAGCACCAGTTTCTTGGTACAATTTACAATTTTTCTTTAAGCACCACTAATTCGCTTTAAATTAATTTTGTATCTGTACATTGTACAACAATTCTCTTTAACATATCTCTATTAAAAAACTTTGGGATTTAGTTTCGTCTTGATAACTAATATAAAAACAAATTGTTTATTTTGCATTTTGATAAAATAGAAGTGTTGTATTACTTTAATACTCTTTTAAAGAGAACTGCAGAATATTGGAGATCTAGAGAATGTTAAAGTAAACGATTTAGCGTTGGAGTTTAAACGCCAAAAAAAGAAATTGAGTATAACATTTTTTATGCTCAACACCTTTATCAAAAATATAAGCCAAAAACGTAATATATAATTTATTATCTTTTTTTCAATAAAGATTAGAGCGTATATAGAAAACATATTTTTAGGCTGACATTGAAATAATATAGTAGACGTAATGTCTAGGTTGATTCTGGGAAAAATTATCAATTGATTTGTTTTAACTAATGTTGCTTAATATTGATATAAAAACTTGACTATGTAATAATCTGTAATGTTGATTTACTAGACTGATCTATAGTCTCAAGTAAAGACTGATTTATAGTTTAGATTGTAATCTATTATAATATATCGACTATTGACTGATCATTAGTCTCGACTATAAATTGATGTATAGACTGGAGTATAGTCTGAGTATAGTCTTTACAATAGACTGAATTATAGTCTTGACTATAGACTGATCTGTAGTTACGACCATAGACTGATATACATTCTTAACTATAAACTTATCTATAGTGTCGATTATTAACTGATCTGTAGTCTCGACTATAGACTGTTCTGTAGTCTCAAATACAGACTGAAATAGTTTAATGCTCGAATATAGTCTGATGTCTCGACAATAGATTGATCTATAGTCTCGACTGTAGTTTGATCTATAGTCTCGACTATAGTTTGATCTATAGGCTCGACTATATATTGATCTATAGATTGATCTGTAGTCTGTACTATAGATTGATCTATATTCTCGACTAAAGACTGATCTATAGTCTCGACTATAGACAGATCTATAATTTCTAGTATAGACTGATCTATAGTTTCTAGTATAGACTGATCTATCTGTAGTCATGATTATAGACTGACCTTAGTGTCGCCTTCATACTGAACTGTTATCTTAACTATAGACAGATAAAACAGTCTCAACTATAAACTGATCCATGTTCTCGACGATAGACTGATCTCAAGTTTATAGACTCACCTAAAGTTTTTATTATATACCGATCTTTAGTCTCGACTTCTAATATACAGTCTCAACTATAGACTGATCTCTCGTTTCTACTATAGGCTCATCCATCTCGATTATAGACAGATCTCGACTGCAGACTGATATGTATATAAAGTCTTTGTAGACTATTTTCGTCATGACTATAGACTGATCTATAATCTCGATTGAACTTTGGTTTTCTCTAGTAATTTGTCTACAGTCTCGATTTCGGATTAGTCTATAGTCTGGATGAAAGATTGGTTTCATAGTTAAACTTTCCCTCAAAATAACATCACATCCTAATACTAGTTTTATTCACAATGCGCAATTTCTTTTTTTCTAAATTTAAATTCTATATTTGCTAAAACATTTGACATTAGTTTGTTATTTTTTTAAACAATTCAAAAATTATCCAACCTTAAAATAACTTCCTACTAATAAATTGTTTTCACGAAATACAAACAAAACAAACAAATAACAACACCTCCAATTTTAAGGTCTTTTCTTTATAGAAAACAAGTAGGAAAGTATAGTCAGGCATGGTCGACCATATAATACACTACACCATGAGTATATTTTTAACATTTTTATTTTTTATAAAGAAACTTTTATGTTGAATATTACCATAAATCCAAAATATTTAAGCAATTTATTGATAAAAAAACTAAAATTTCTAAATTTGGGAAAAGGATATATTTTTAAATAACAGTTATTTTTGTTGAGTTTCATTGCAATACAAATGGTTACAAGTCAATTTTAGACGTTTAAGACATTTTTGAAGGGGGTTTGTTTGGGGGCTATGCTCAAATAAGGGCTGATCCTTACGAAAATCTGCAGTGTCATTTATACTTATATAAAACTTATTTGTGTCAATTTTTAGAGATATAGTAGAATATTTGACTTAATTATGGCGTAAAAAAATCAAATCGGGAGGTACGGTTGTATGGGGGCTATGTTAAATAATGTACCGATTACAACCATTTTCACTAGACTTCGTCCATGCGCCAAAAACATGTTTGGTCCAAATTTCATAAAATAATCTTGAAAATTGCGGCCTGTACCTTGCGCACAAAGTTTACATGGACAGCCAGCCGGACAGACGGACGGACATGTCTCAATCGACTCAAAAAATTCTAAATCGATCGGTATACTTAAAGGTGGGTATTGAACCACTATTTTTGTATGTTACAAACTTCAGCACAAACGTATAATACCCTCCCCACTATAGTGGTTTACATGGAAAGCCAGCCGGACAGACGGACGGACGGACATGTCTTAATCGACTCAAAAAATGATTCTAAATCTATCGCTATACTTAAAGAGAAAGAGTATTGGACAAATATTTTTGTATGTTACAAACATCAGCACAAACGAATAATACCCTCCCCACTATAGTGGTGTAGGGTATAAAAAGACCTTTTAACTGTTAATTGAAAATAGACAGTTTTATTAGTGGTAACATAATGATATTTATTTTAAATTAATAACATAAACAATTAAATAAACATTTTTTTGGTTGTTTACTGTCACAATCAGTCTTTAATACTTTAAATCAAGCATTTAGTAAAGTATTTATGGTTTAGAAGTTTTACATAAATTAAAATATTTTTTTCTTAAGAATTCATTCAGATTTTAGGTTTTTTGTTGAACTGAATCTTTATCGTGTTAAGTATACTTGTTAGTTGTTTTTTTTTTCATTAATTTTATTCACAAATAAAACCTGTTTAATTATTCAGAAAAAGAAAGATCGAATACAATGACGAATGTTTAAATGTTAATTTTGATTTAGTAGATTAGTTGAAATTGAATTCATTATTAATTTGGTAACGTTTTCTCAATAGTTTGTTAGGTTTAAGCTTAATTAATCAATAGTTAACTTAAAACGGGTTTAAACCCCAGTATTGGTTTCTATTTTTAATTTCTTAAACTCTTTCTCTGATCACTTGCAGTTACATGCCACCTATTCCGTCTTTAACATCCCTTACACCACATCTGGTCACTAGCATAGATTATGTAAAATGTACAGATCTCTCAGGGCTTGAATTATAAATGTCCTGTGGGGGAACCTTCAGGCAGGACATTTCTTTATAAAAGCACATGTCAGGAGATTAAATTTTCTTTATAATGAGTTTTGGGAGGAAACTTTTTGGATCGAAAACTTTTTGAGTTCGTGCTTATTTGCATGACTTGGAGGAACTTTCTGATGTTGTTGTGCGAAAGATAGATTTCTTCAATCGTGCCCTAATATCACATACATACTTGCCCCCGGGGACAAGTAACCTTGATGAATTATCCTACCTTGGTGTTATTGCAATCCCGGGGAAAGAGGTGCTACTTGTACCTCTAGTCTGCCGGAAATATAAACTGGTGATGTCATTTCACTCCTCAGATATACTTTGGATTGATTTAAACAAGAGAAACAAGAGAACCCCAAATCTGGTACTACGGGTGGCTAGTTGCCTGTATGACTTTATCCTGGATGGTCAATTGGTTGAGGTTCCTTTGTAATACACGTAGACGCTGTGGTTTAAACTCAAATTCACGAAAAGAGTGGATTGCGGTTAAAATACTGATATACGCTAAAGTCTATATTTGGCAATAAGTTCGGTGCTGTTGCCGGTGACAACATGACTTGTCCAGGTACGTTTAGAGGAAACTCTGTTTATTCCAGATTTTCCAGATTTTCAGCAGTACCATCCGATCTGCGTAATTGTAAACGGAAGATATGTTTTTCCATCTCGGAAGCTAAGCGACGGGGCAGCAATGGTCTGAGATTATATAGCTTAAGTACTTGAGGAAAGTGGACGTATACCGGACCGGAAATTTCGTATACGTAAATTGCCACCGGCGTATACACAGTAGGCGGTAGTGAGTCGTCACAGAAGCTCATCCTACGGCAGGTGTTAACGAAAGCACTTCGACTTAGGACTGTACTGAGAGTTTATCATATATATTGCAGCTACGAGCACGTTTGATGAGTCATAGACTTAATCTATATAAACATTGGTGGGCATTCCTTCAATCGAAACACAAAGAGAGACGGGCGAATTTCCCGATTGAAAGAAGGTCATTCTAAAACAGATCAACAGCGAAAATAATTGCTGGAATCGTTAATTATACGGATAGTTCTATACCCTACATCAGCAGAGAGTAAAAAATAAGTTCTCTTACTGATTTGTTCCTTTTTTATACATGTGCAAAAATACATGCTTGTGAACTAAGAGTGAAAGAAATTAAGAGCTTTCCCTGAAAAGCTCTTTGCCGATCAAGGTTCTATACCAAAAGCGAAAGACATTTGGGGATTCATCGCGAGATTAATATTAGCAAGGAAATCATGGAATCATTAGTTAGACAGATTGCTATAAACTAAAAAAACGAACAGGTTTGGTGATCACCCTCGAGACATTGGTTCCAGCAAGGAGATTGTGGTAAAACAGCAAAGAGGTCATGATAAATTGCTCTAAATTGAAACAAGTTTTGGGGCTCCACCTCGAGACATTGGCCATAGGAAAGATGTCGTGATAAAGAGGAATCTTTACTCACACGGATTGATCTAAACGAAAAGTTTCCAGGACGTAGTCTCTATTATCACGAAATGTGTAAAATGAATGGAATTAAATATCGAGCCAATTAAGGTAATAACCGTATAATCTTTGTCGACATTGAATTGCAAGGGAGCCATAACTGAATAATTTTCCAATGATAACACCTACATCATATCAGCACCAGATCAAAAAAGCTATTATATGGGGAACTTGGGAAAGTCAAACAGATGAATGAAAAACTGTTAAAAGAGATGTGAAGAGAGAGTCGCATAATCCCACTGTTAATAATCAGACTGTTAACAGCTGTTTAACTAATACTTTTAACCAAACGCTTAAACTTAAACCGCCTATTATGGAACTGATCATAAAATTCATAAACTTTATAACAATTTCTCACAAGTTCGGCAATAGATAAACATACTTTTTAAATTTTGTTTCAGACTTTAATTAATTCCTTAGAATTTTAAGATGAATTAAACAAATTGAATAATAAATAAAATTAATTGAGGAATTATTGAATAAAAAAACAACTTAAAATTCATAATAAAACACTGTTTCCGTAAATGTTATTGCCGGTTTTTTTCCAATACGGTTTCAATATATGTACTGAGATACTGTTTAAAAAAATATATAAGGTATATAAAATTATTTAACGAAATGCCAAATATAATTATTAATTAATTTGTATTGCATTTATTAATAAATCCCAGCAAAATTAACATAATTTATTTAAGTTTCCTGGTTAAATTTCTTTAAGTAATATGAAAATTTGTACATGTTAATGTTAAAAGTTGATATTTATACTTGTTATTTAATTACCTACTTAAAACGGGAAAAATGATTTAAAATTAACAGCTGTTATATTGAAAAACTGTTTTGTTTACATTAAGTTATCAAGAAATGACAACTTTTTATAAGAAATATTTGAAATTTCTAAATATTAACTTTAATTATTTCAAATTCAATTTTCATTAATTATTTTCACAAAATTTGTTGAATTATTTTCTCAAAATTAGTTTAGTCTCATATATAATAAATAGAATTTACCTTGGAATTCATTTCCTAAATTCTCTAAAAATTGCTATCGTGAATTTGCTGTAAACAATTAATTTGCAATTGTTGATTATGTATGCAACAGCTGTTCATTGTTTACAAAATATTACATATGTGACTTAAAATTTTTACCTGTTTCTTCTACTAGAAGGGGGATAACCAGCCCTAATAGCATTTTGTGAAATGTTTGATACTTTCGAGTCAATTACCACTCTTTTTTACGATTAAAATGAATATTTTTTGATGCACTATAGGCGGTGGTGAGTCGGTACAGAAGCTCGCCCCACGGCAGGTGAGGGAATTTATCATATATGTACCACGTCGGACGCGTCATAGACTCAAGCTTTAGAAACATTGGTGGACATTCCTTTAACCGAAACGCATGTAAGATATGATGCGGCATTTACAGCTGAGCGAATGATGCGAATTCCCGATTGAAAGAAGGTCATTATAAAGAAGAACAATAAGGCAAATACTTTGCAGGAATCATTAATTACACCGATAGCTCTAAACCAAACAAGTTTGGGGATAAATCTCGAGACATTCATACCATAAAGGAGATCGTGGTAAAGCAAAACATTAGAGCAAATACCCACCGGAATCTTTAGTTTGGTTTGTGGATCAACCTCGATATGTTGGTTCAAGCAAGGAGATCATGGTAAATCAGCAAGGAGGTCATGATAAAGATGACCATTAGAGCAAATACCTTCAGGAATCATTAATTATACTGATTAATGAATAAGTTTCAGATTCACCTCAAAACATTGGTCCCAGTAAAAACATCGTGGTAAAGAGGATCAATAGCAAATCAAACAGCTAGATGATCTATTTATGTTTGCTGCACATTTCGTCATTCTTTTTCAAAAATAGAAAAGAAACCATTTTCAATCTTCCAGCTGATTGAAATATGATAAGAAAATAATATTGAAAAGTGTCATGTTTTCAAACATTAGAATGATAATTTTATGACTTTTATACATTCTGATAATGTTTTTTTTAATAATCACATTTTAATCATGTAGTGGGATCATTTTCGAAACATTTTTAAGTGAGAAACTTAATAATCCTTCTTAAGTCATACAAAAGAGTCAAAAAAGACTCAGTATACTCACTAATCATCCAACAATTTTCCAAAATGTTAGCTGGGATAAACAGTTATGTATATAATGTATATTTTGTTTAGAAATTGTCGAAAGATATTACTCCTAGATAAAAAAATAATTATATAGGAAAATTGATTCTCTCTGGTTTGAAATAAACCAGACGTAACCAACGTGTTGACACCACCAACAGGAAAATAAAATTTATAAGTAATACATTATTGGAAATTCCCAGTTTTTGTTACTTTTTTAAATTTAAACGGGTTTACAACAATACATTTTTGAAATTATAAAGTATTGAACTTTTAATTTAAATTAAAATTTAATAAGTTTTTAAAAAACTTTGTTAAATAAGTTTTGAGAGTGCGGCGATCAAGATTTAATTAAGATGTTTTTAGATAGATATGTTTAGAGATAAGGAAACTAATCTAGAACTACTAGGAAGCAGTTCCAAAACTTTATTAATAGCGGAAGAACTTTAGATTAAATAATATTCCGAAGTTGATAAATTGGCTTTCTGATATAAAAATGAATTCAATTAAATCTAGACACGCCCTCACCAGCTTAATGTTTCCCCCATCTGTACAAAAACTTTAATTTATTATAAGGAAACTCTTGATAAAACAAAGCATTCTAAAGAAATTATTTTCCCGAAGTCATTAAAAATCGTGAGTTCGTAGTTGTTTACTATTTTCATTTTTGCTCAGCTGCTGAATCATTATTAATTTTTTATTAAAGATTATTAAATAAAGATTTTTTCGATTTAATCAATTTAATGTTGCTAATTATTTTCACATGCATCACATAACGAAATCGTTGACGTATGTAAACTTTAATTTGTTTTCTTAGCGTGTTTTTTTCTGAAAACACGCCTCTTTTAAGTCAAAATAAGAATTGCATTAAATTGAAACATTTATTAAAACATGATTGCAAAATAAATATTTATATTAAGGAAGTAGAATTGAGAAGTTGCTTAAAAGAATATAAAAATTAATTTAATAATTTTGAGAAATTTCTGGAATAAGATTTATCTCTAAATAAAATATTCTTCGAAGTCAAAAGATTTGACTTAACAAAGATCTTCGAGGCCAAAATATTAGATTTCATTCTTAAATGATCACCATGATACAAGGACACTATTGTTAGTTGAGGATAAGGTTTGACAGATGTCACATAGCATTCGAATCTCGCTCGACAAAGATCTGGCAGCTCGGTCTGGTATAATGTGACGCAAGTGTCTGGTCCACACTGGGAAACTTTTTCTTAATTCTCTTTTGAAGTTTCCTTAACATCTACACATAGAATCTTTTGTTTTAGAAACTACGTGTGTTTGTACGAATGAGAAGAATAACGAAACAAAACTAGTTTCCGATTACGAGAAACTCCGAGAGACGAATGATATTTCTTTATCTTTCTCTATCACGCAAAGATTTTCAAGGCCGGAGTTAATCAAAGACTATTTTTGAAGTGGAGAAACCAGTGGTCACTTCTTGACGAACCCGCACATAGTAAGAATAATAACTTTGCTACATTCGATGATGCTAAGTGATTAAAGGGAGTCAAAAGTGACAAGGAAGAAGGTAAAGATCTCTACACCGGAGTGGATTAAGGATCTCTCAGGTTACCAAGTTGCTATCGAAGTGTGGCCAAATACGGGCTTAAGCAGCCCTTAGGGGAACACAACGAACCATTTAATCCACTTAAGGGTAATCTGATAGAATTTTATATTATTTACCAAAGTTAAGATCCAATAACTCTTTTTTGTATCTGGCAACGTTTGAGACATTCGATTACGAATCAAAATTCCTTAAAGAGTGAGTTTGATCCATTCAATGACTATCGGATGTGGTGAAAAGCTGACAAACCATGGATTTAATCTCTTTTTAGAACGAAGGCCTTCTAGTGACAAGGAAAAAGGTAAAGATCTCTAGATTGCAGTTGATTTAGGATCCCTCAAGATACCACATTCCTCTCAGAATATGGCGTATGCAGCCCTCAGGGAAACATAAAGACTCCCATTGCCAATAGAAGTGCAAAATTTTGTTTCCTTGAAATTTTTAATTCCTTCGAAGGAAAAATTGCTATCGTAAACTTGTTGCGAACAATTCATTCACAATAGTTAATTTTGTATGGAACAGCTGTTCAATGTTTACACAAATCAATCAAGTTATATCACTAACAAAAAAGTTATTGAACGAAAAAATGCAAAGGGAACATATATATATCACCCGAAATGATGATTGGTGATCTGAATTTCATAGAAAATTATGTTATTCGCCAGGGTTTAGATCTAGGATTTCTTACTTGCATCCGGCAAGGTTAAAGGATTATAAAACAAAAATTCCTTAAAGTGTCAACCGAATGGCAAATTCACGATTAAAGGATTAGTTGGTTTTGTTATTTAGGATAAATTATTATGCTTGGAAGAACATCACACTTTTGCTCAAAATAGATTGAAAAGTCAAGCCACTATTGTGTCCTAAGATACGTAATATTCATTTTACACGATTTCTGAGATTGGTCTTTTTAACTCTTTCATATTTCTGCAACGTTTTCCAGAAGGAAATTTAAGACATCGATAGGTTTAGAGGAAAATCTTATAAATATACCTTAAGACGTCGACATCTACGTAATAAGCTAAAAATATCTATCGGTTATTCATCATGTCTGAGTTTAGTGTAATGATATGTATCCAGACTTAACATACGGAACTACAGCCATATCTTCACCTAATTTTATGAGCAGAATTTGACTTAAGCAGATGGTTTAAACTAGACCTTAACACTTTGGGTGCAATAAGGAGTGTTATAAGGAATATAACATATCTTAGGACTGGAACTTTTAAGGAGTTTCATGCTGAAATTAGTATTAAACACTTTGGGAGCGATGTTATAACGAATATAACATCCTAATTGAAAAATTCAAAGGATTACGACAAAAAGGCAAAGTTTCTGAATCTTCGGTAATTGCCTCTTAGGGATGATTCAATCACAAAATATAGTATACAACAATATAGGTAATAGCCTAACTTACCGACCTTCAACATAACCTAATATTGTTTATTGAACAAGAGAGCATTTGGAACCATGATGTTAATATCGAACATAATTCACAAAAAAACAAGTATGAATGTATAGTAGCCGACCATAAGATACCCAGTATGTATGTTAAAAATTAAGATTATTTAAAAAATAAAGCATTTGGTTTGTTTTCTTTAACTTTATTTCGGAATATTTTTACTTTTTTTTGCAAAAAAGAGATGTTTTTAAGATCGATGGGAAATCGGTTACCATGATAAATATTTAGTTAAACTAATTAAAATTGTATCGCTGTTATTGAAAAACTGTATACTTAACTGATTTTCTATATTCAGTATTAAAAAACAATAATACTAATCGAATTGTGGTTTTAACAATTTCTAAATCAATAATTTGAACTGAATTGTATCGGTTATTAAATTCATTTGGCAATTCAGTAAATGCAGCCGACTTTTATTTAGGATTAAAACGTAAGAACATCAAATATTAGTCGCTACAACCGAAAAACAGTAGAAAGTAAAAAATATTGAGCACTGCAACCAATTATCAATTGAAGTAATTATTTAAAATTTAATTACGGTTAAAGGAACCAAATTCGATGTTCAGAACCGATTAATTGGTAATTATAGTTGACGTATACAAAAATAAATAAAATAAAACGAATTTATAATATAAAAAACCTAATTACATTTGAGGATAAATTAATGCAGAAATTTGGATAAAAAAAGGTAATGTTTGGTGTATTTTATATCTTATAATCTATTTTGTGTTATTTTTCTATAATTTTTAATAATTTTACAGCAGCGGAAAGGCGTGGAAAGATAGTGTTCCTTTGAAAATGTTGAGCAGAAGCAAGAGCAAAATCCATATTTATTACCATGAAAATCTCAAGCAAAAGGGGAGAAGTTATTTTATATTTATACGTTTTGTAAGTTTATACATATTTATATTTTATTGTGAATACTTTACACAAAATAAATATATTTTCAAATACACATAATCCACAAATTGTTTTTCTATAAATAATATTTCAGTTGCTAATACCAATAATTTCAATCCAGATTACCAAATAATAATTAAAAATTTTTGTGTACACCATATATTCAGTAATACTAACCGAATTATACAATAATTACAATCGAATTTTGGGATAGTTGTTAGAACCGACTGAATTCGATTGGAAACAAATTCGGCTATCACAACGAATCTGTTTTCTCTGTGTAGAATTTAAAAGTGTTTGTAAGTGAATTTTGACCTTTAAGTCATTTTCTGAAGGGGAGTTTGTATGGGGAATAGGGTCAAATGAAGCCCGATCATTACAAAAATCGGTAATAAAACTAAGTTTTGTCGACTTTTGTTAACATAATAGATCATTTAAATTAATAATAACCAAAAGGGCCTATTTGGGGGGTACAGTTGTATGGGGGCCATTTTCAATAGGCTTCGTCCTTGGGCCAAATGAAGCGTGTGTGCCAAATTTTATCCAATTATCTTGAAAATTGCGGTTTGTACCTTGCGCACAAGGTTTACATGGACAACCAGCCAGCCAACCAGACGGACGGACATAGCTTAATCGACTCAGAAAATGATTCTAAGCCGATTGTTATACTTTAAGGTGGGTATAGGACAAATATTTTTGTATGTTACAAACATCAGCACAAACCCAGTATACCCTCCCCACTAAAGTGGTGTAGGGTATAATTAATTGTGGTTCATCATACCAACTAGAAAGTGGGCCTCATGTCATACCCATTATGCATTTACAGCATAAGCTGCTTAACCAAAGAGAAATCGGTGCAACATCGTCTATTCTAAAACCTTGATCTTGATACAGAGATCTTTTAAGAGGATTATTACGCACCACATTAGGACTGATCCGTTTATAGACTGCATAAGCTCCTTAAACAAAGAGAAATCAGTGGACCATCGTCTATTCTAAAACCTTGATTTTGAGACTGCGATCTTTTAAAGGTATTGTTATGCACCACATTAGAACTGATCCGTTTATAAACTTCCCGGAATAAAATAGAAGGGTTAAAATAAAATTTGTACTTAACATTAGTATGTTTGAACCTAAAGGGAATAGGTAGGTCTCAGATCCATACTCTCTTGAAATTTGTTAAATTATTGAATTTTTCTTAAAATACTTTTTAATCTACCCACTTTTATAAGCTCTTCACATGAGTATATATTTTCGATTTGAGTTTGTAATCAATATCACGACAATAATTGTCATGTACAATTTAATAAAGTTTTTAATTGTATAAAATTTATTACGAAAAAAATAAACACAAAAATTATACACCTGATTAATTTTGTTGTTTTTTTTTGTAACTCCAGACATTTGTATTGTTGTTTACATTTACAGCAGGGGTATTGGACATACTTTTCCTTAAGCCCACTTTTATGTAACAATTTTTTTCATGTTTTTCTTTATTTTGCTTTCAGTTTGTTAACGTTATATCTCTTCACTTCTTTTTCAATTCTCTACCTACTCAAGTCACAATGACAGACAGATCACCGATAACAGCAAAAAAAAAAAAAATAAACAAATGTTTTAGTTGGCGTTACCAAATATTGTCGCTACAAACAAACATACATATAAACAATGTCATTACAACATTTTATTTTCTGCTGCTGCAGCGATTGCATGCAAAATTTGAAATAAAATAAAAATTAAAACAAAATCAACACAAAGACCGCCTGACAAAAATCAACAAAACCTTATTTAAAAAGTCTATTCACGCACTACAAATAAAAAAAGTAAATATTGCCATATTTATTGTACAATTTATACCAACAATTCGTAATTGTTTTGGCTTAAAGTGTGAATTATTTATTTTGTTATTTATTGTTGCTGTTGTTGCTTTTGTTATTACTTGAATTGTTCCAAATGAGGTATTTGATCGGTAAATGGCTTTTAATGATCTCTTTTTGTTATTATTGTAGTTGTTGTAGTATCTTAAGTTGCTGTGCCAGTTATGTTTTCGCTTTAAGTCATAATATCTGTTTTGACAGTAGATAATACTTCAAGTATGTACCTTAAGCGATCTTAAAAAACAGTTATTTAAGATCATTAAATCTTCAAAAACAATTGGGATAAATCAAATTATGAATTGCTTTTTTAAATGTTCTTGAATTTGCAAATGGCCTAGTTTTTTAATGTCTAAGTTATTTGGCATTGGTAGCACAAACAACAACCTCAGGGGACAGGATCTAATAGATTTTTTTAATAATAAAGTCGTCATGACATTGCACTTACGTAATAAAGCTACCTTTGGCAATAGAATCAGGGAAGAAGTATTAGGCATAATTATATGTTCAGAAGATCATATAAACGAACTTCAGTATTGGAGAGTTTTAGAATTATTCTTTCAGAACATTGATACTTAAGAATCAAAATACTACTACCACCACTAAATCCGATTAAGTAAGTATTATTGCGACACCAAAGTTCGATGAATAAGGCTTAGGTCCTTCATACTTAAAGATTTAGAATGTATAGTCCATAGTATTGATAAAAGCAGTATACTTGATCTTAACATAAGCAACATGCTTATACTTGAGGAATGTTGTCCACTATATATACAGATGAAATCCTTTATACATTGAAGGTATGAGTTGACATCGAAGACATCATCAATAGCTCTTATCTAATCCTTAGACCAGTGTGCTTCCGGATCAACATTATGACCGTGTGCTTCCGGACCAACATTATACCAATAAACATACGAATAAGCTACACCACAGGGTGCATTTTGTCGCCATTACTTTGGGTAACTACGACTTATAGCCTCCTATGGACTCTACCATATAAAGGACTTAGACCTTAGTTGTCCACTATACATACAGATGAATTTTTCGATAGCAAACTGTTTACATTGGAAGTTTGCGTTGACTTTGAAGACATCTTCAATAGCTCTTATCTAATCCTTAGATCAATTTAATACTGACCGGGTTCTTCGTAACGGAATCAACATTATGCTAGGAAACAGACGGATAAGCTGCACCATAGGTTTTCATTTAGACCCCATTATTCGATAGCAACTGTTTACATTGGAGGTACGCGTTGACGTCGAAGGCATCTTTAATAGCTCTTATCTAATCCGAACTAGGTGCTTTATAACGGGATCAACATTATGCCAGGAAACATACGGATTTTGTGCCCATTACTCTGGGTAACTAGTCCTATGTACTCTACCATATAAAGGACTTACACCTGTCTGCTATGCATTTGATGTCGTAAGTCTTGTGTACTAAGTCTAGAGATATACTGAATACTACTATAACCTGGGCCCAAGCGAGAGCAAATACTGATCCCAGGTATAAGACGAATCAGCTTTTGGCTTACGTAAATCCGTATAAGTCGATAGTTTGACCGTGTGTTGCCGTTATTTTTTATTTAATAAAAAACACGAATAAGTTGATCCGTCACGAAACTGCCGGTCCACACTAGGAAACTTTTTTTGGAAACTTTTGATTTTGCGTGAGAGAGAAAGGGAGTTTCCCGTACTCGAAAAATTGTTTTGTTTTGTTATTCTTCTCATTCGTACAACAAATTAGTTCAATTAATACGAATTTGCTGAAACAAAAGTTTTTATGAGTGGACATTAAGGAAACTTAAAAAAAAGAATTAAGAAAAAGTTTCTCATCGAAAGTTTCCCAGTGTGGACGAGGTCTAACAGAACGCTAAAACTAAGACCTGGTTCACACTAGGAAACTTTTTTTGGGAAACTTTTGATTTTTGTGTGTGAGAGAAAGAGAAAGAAATATCAACCATCTCTTTCTTCCACACACAAAATGAAAAGTTTCTCAACAAAAGTTTCCCAGTGTAAACCAGGTCTAACTCAGCCTTTATACTTTAACTTCGTTATTTCTCGTGTATTTTACAACTAAACTTACCAACTACATAAGAGATGACAGGATAAAAAGAAATCCGTTTAAGAAATGAACCCTAAACAAGGAATCTGATGTAATAAGTATGGCAACTCTATATAAGTTGTACAAAATTAAATACAACTCATAAAGAGTTGCCATACTTATTACATCATTTTCCTTATTCAAGGTTCATTTCTTAAACAAATTTCTATTTATCAATTTTAATTCGAATTTTTTATGGAATTATTAAGTTCTTTTTAACCTCTGAACACCTTAAATCTATCTACATACATCAAAAATTATTTATTTGTACTATTTGAATGAATACATTTAGTTTTGACAATTGTATTTTGTTGTTAGATCTTATCTTGTTGTAGAAAAAAAAAACATTTGCTATTTTTTAATGACACTTGTTTTTTTATTTATTGAATATAATTGAAGATAATAAGGTGGTACTTAATTGGGGAAAAAGATAAAACAATATAATATAATCCCATTCTTTTAAATTATATGCAAATTTATTTTTAGTACAAAAATAACTTTATTTAATCACTTAAACGCTAACTTTACCATACTGTCCTAATCACCTGTTTATTTTTAGCCAAAAAATAATTAACTAAATTGTTAAATCTTCATTAAACACATATTTATTTATTCTTAACACTTTTATGTCAGTGTATTTAATGGTTGTGATAAGAAAACATTTAACTGTGATTAGTTTTCATTGTAATCGCAAGACAAAGCGAGCTAGTAGTTGACGTTAATTTTGCAAGTGAAGTTAACTACTATGTTTAACAAAAAAAAATTCCCCTTCGCCACTCACAAGACATACATATAAACAAACCCACAAACGTCTAGGTATTTCAACAGCAACAACAACTGTCATTTCATTGAAATGTACAAAAAAACACTTTATGATTTAACAAATCGATTAATGTCTTGATAATTATTTGATAAGAAGAAAAAAAACTTATTCATTTGATAAAAACACATTGTAGTAGGAAAAGAAAAATTTTAAATAAACAATTAGCACAAGTTGGCTAAAAAATGTTGGGATTAAATTAAATTTAATTGTTCAAAACAACAAAAAACAAAAAATTGTTTATAAAATTTGATAAAAATAACCGTTAATTTGTTTTTGTATCTGGGAAATATATTAACAGTTACACAAAAATAATTTGTTTTTCGTTAATTATTTATATAAATATTTTGCTAATTTATGATTTTTATAAATAGAATTAAAATCATACATTTTAGAATATTGTAACTACTAAGGTCATTACTTGTTCGGAAATAATTAGAATTTATAAGTAGAAATATTTGTTGTTAGAAATATAAGTGTATTTATACTTGGCAGGGGAGTAAGGATAGCATTTTTAATTACAATTACATTTGAAGTAATTATAATTGAAGCCTAATTGCAATTACTTTTAATTGTAATAAATGCTGCGCCAATTACAATCATTTTGAATCCTTACATTTACATGTAATTTGTAATGAGTGATGCCTAAATAACGATTACAAGTAATTGTAATTGGTGACTTTACTGCAAGTACTACATGTAATTGGTTACTTCAATTGCAATGACATTACAGGTAATTGTTATTGGAAAAGCTTCAATTAGAAATATAAATAATAGTAATTCCTAAATTACACATTACAAGTAATTGTGATTGATGATGGAACGAATTACTCAGTGAAATCATTACCTCCTATGATTCATACATAACTTTGTGAAATGACTATCACTTTTCAAACTAACTAAATAACTAACTAACTAACTAACCAACTAACCAACTAACTAACTAACTAACTAACTAACTAACTAACTAACTAACTAACTAACTAACTAACTAACTAACTAATTAATTAACTAACTAACTAACTAACTAACTAACTAACTAACTAACTAACTAACTAAATAACTAACTAATTAACTAACTAACTAACTAACTAACTAACTAACTAACTAACTAACTAACTAACTAACTAATTAACCAATTAACTAATTACTTAACTAACTAACTAACTAACTAACTAACTAACTAACTAACTAACTAACTAACTAACTAACTAACTAACTTTCTAATTATCTAACTTACTAGCTAACTAACTAATTAACTAACTATCTAACTAACTAACTAACTAACTAACTAACTAACTAACTAACTAACTAACTAACTAACTAACTAACTAATTAACTAATTAACTAATTAACTAATTAACTAATTAACTAATTAACTAATTAACTAATTAACTAATTAACTAATTAACTAATTAACTAATTAACTAATTAACTAATTAACTAATTAACTAATTAACTAATTAACTAATTAACTAATTAACTAATTAACTAATTAACTAATTAACTAATTAACTAATTAACTAATTAACTAATTAACTAATTAACTAATTAACTAATTAACTAATTAACTAATTAACTAATTAACTAATTAACTAATTAACTAATTAACTAATTAACTAATTAACTAATTAACTAATTAACTAATTAACTAATTAACTAATTAACTAATTAACTAATTAACTAATTAACTAATTACTTAACTAACTAACTAACTAATTAACTAACTAACTAACTAACTAACTAACTAACTTACTAACTAACTAACTAACTAACTAACTAACTAACTAACTAACTAACTAACTAATTAACTTACTAACTACCTACCTAACTAACTAACTAACTAACTAACTAACTAACTAACTAACTAACTAACTAATTAACTAACTAACTTACTAGCTAACTGGGTGAGCGAATCCCATAAGACCTCTTGGAATAATGAAACAGTGGGTAGAACTACGAAAATTCTGTGGGGTGACTCTGATGAGAGCAAGACGAACAAGTAAGAGTGTTATATTCGGCTATGCCGAATCTTATATACCCACCATCAAACCTCGTTTGACTCGAATGGAACCAACTTATGTCGAATTTCGTATATATACTCGTATTTTTAGGCTAGTTACAAGCGAGCTTATATGGGGGTAGGTGATTCTGGATCATAAGACTTATGTCTAATTTCATCGCTATATTCACATTTTTAAACAAGTTGTAACTTTTAAAGCTGCTCTTCGACGGGACAATTGTATGGGGCTATCCGAAAACGTGGACCTACAATGCCCATTTTCAACACCAAACAAACCTTGTTTATAAGAAATATTTATGTGAAATTTCAACCCTTTAGCTCTTTCCATTCAGACTCTATCGTGCTTTCAACAGACAGACAGACGGACGGATAGACATGGCTAGATCGTCTTAAAATTTAATGAGGACCCAGAATATATATACTTTCGTGGGTCTATGACCAATATTTCGATGTGTTACAAACGGAATGACAAAATCAATATACCCCCATCTTTTTTGATGGTGGGTATAAAAATTTCCTCAAAATGAGCAAGTCTGAAGTTAGTATGATATTACGTAATCTGAGTGGACACACAGGATTACGAGGACATTTATGCAAAACTGGACGTGTGGATTCAGACGTACATATGTAGAGCATGTGGAGAGGACAGTGAAACTCTGGAGCACTTTCTTTGCAACTATATTGGAAGTGATGTTATTCCGGAAACAACATTCCTGACTAACACTGATTGGACGAATCTTAGGAATTACGTTCTGAACACTGAGGTCATGATGTGCAGCTCACAACAGGCCCCGTTGTGGCCTGGGTGTACTTCTTCGGATTTTACGTAGTATATATCCTCCTATCAACCTAACCTTACCTTACTAATTAACTAACTACCTATCTCACTAACTAACTAACTTAATAACTAACTAAAGAACTAACTATCTAACTAACATAAGTTTAACCCGTTCAAACCCCTAAATTTTAAAGTAAAAAACGTTTTAAACCTAAAGCCAGAAGAAAACGTTATTAAATTTTCGTATAATTTTTATTTAAACAATAAATTTTTTGTAAAAAACCTTTTTTAAACAAAAAACGAGTTTTCACTTTAAAAAACAATCTTTTATCAAGTCAATGTTATTTATTTATGTACTTTAAGATTTAATACGTATAATAATTTAATATTTTTTACAACTTTTTAATTCAATTCTTTATTATTTTTTGTTAATAAAATATAAACAAGCAAAAAAAACAATGAATAAACGTCATTTAAATAATTTGTGCAATAACTTTTATTGTTTATAAAATACAACAGTTTTCAAAAGTGTTGCCGTATTGATAGGCCTAAAAACTATAAATATTGCCACACTTAAGGCATAACAATCAAGGTCAATTAAACAAAATTGTTATAACAATTTTATTTTAAAGTACTATTTTGTAATTATTTTTTCACTAGCATTTGTTAGAAATAGTGTTTACAATTTGTTTTTTTTTATTGACTAAAAGTACTTTAGAAATTTTTATAGAAAAATAGTAAACTGTTGATTGGCTATATGCCTGATAAATTTATTGCAATTATGGGATTTTAACAAATTTTGTTAACGTAATAAGTAACTATTTATCATCTCATCATAAAATTCATATTAATAAAATTCTTTACGTATAATTGGCAACACTCCGTTATTGTAGTATTAGGAAGTAATAAGAAAAATAACTTTGTAATTTTAAAGATGGAGGATCGCCAGATTATGTTATTAAAAAGTTATAGACCAAAGACTGGACTATTGACTAGACTATAGAACAAACTTTTGACTAGACTATAGCCTAAGCTATACACTAGACTGTAGACTAGATTATAGACTTGACTATAGACAAGACTATAGACTAGACTATATGCTAGACTATACCTAGACTATAGACTAGACTATAGACTATTCACAAGACTATATACTAGACTGTAGACTATACTAGACTATATACTAGACTATATAGACTATACTAGAATATAGACAAGACTATAGACTAGACTATAGACTAGACTATAGACTAGACTGTGGTCTAGATTATAGACTAGACTATAGACTAGACTATAGACTAGACTATAGACTAGACTATAGACTAGACTATAGACTAGACTATAGACTAGACTATAGACTAGACTATAGACTAGACTATAGACTAGACTAGACTAGTCTATAGTCTAGACTATAGACTAGACTATAGACTAGACTATAGACTAGACTATATACAAAACTATAGACTAGACTATAGACTAGACTATATACAAAACTATAGACTAGACTATATACTAGGCTATATACTATAGACTAAACTATAGTTTATAATGTAGTCTAGTCTAAAGTCTAGTATACATTTTAGTCTTTAGTTAGTTTAGTTAATAGACTAGTCTATAGTAAAGTCTATAGTATAGACTATAGTATAGTATATAGTCTAGTCTACAGTTTATTCAAGATTATAGTATAGTCTTCTAGTCTATAGTTGTCTATATTCTAGTATACAGTTTAGTCTGTAGTCTAGTTAATAATCTAGTGTGTAGTCAAGTCTAGACTATAGTATAGTTTACAGTTTAGACTAAACTATAGTCTAGAATATAGACTAGACTAATAAAAATATTAAAGCTTACCATACAATTTACTAATTTAAACTTGAATGATTCATTCAAAAATCCCGTATCGTCCGTTTAGACTCCTTTAACTGAATCACAATCTATTTTTTGTCGATTAACTTAAAATTATATTTAATAAGACTTAGTTTGTATTTGTTGTCATATTTCGCTAGAATTTCACACATTAGGAAGACTTCTACTGATCACTGATCTTTATGAGTCATATGTTTAAGTAAATATCTATTTATTTGTATGTTTTTTTACCTACATTAAGTAGATGTTTTCGTTTTCTTTATATTTTAGTCATTGAAAAAAAAAATATTTTTTTTTATAATTTATAATGAATTGTCATGATTGCAGTTTATTTATTGCGTACTCAGACATTCTTAATTTAATTATATTTGCGGTAGATTTTTAATATAATTTATGAAGGATTTGAAAGTAAAGTCTATTGAAATGAAAGTTGTTAGAATTGATAAAAAATAGTATAAGAAATATTTTGAATTAGAATTCAATGACAAGTTATAGATTTAAAGAAAAACGATTGGGATAAATTTTACACATCGAAGCAAGAAAACATTTCGCCATTTTAAATAACATTTCTATAAAACTCACTTAACTTATTATCAATGCTTAAACAATAAAAACAACAACAACATTGGCAATAATTTATCGCAAAATTAAACTTTAATAACATTTTATAATAATTAATGTTGTTTTTGCAATTAAGAATACAATATTTATACCCTACACCACTATAGTGGGGAGGGTATTATACGTTTGTGCTGATGTTTGTAACATACAAAAATATTGGTCCAATACCCACATTTAATTATGCCGATCGATTCAGAATCATTTTTTGAGTCGATTAAGACATATCCGTCCGTCCGTCTGTCCGGCTGGCTGGCTGTCCATGTAAACCTTGTGCGCAAGGTACAGGCCGCAATTTTCAAGATAATTTGATGAAATTTGGACCAAGCATGTTTTTTGGCACAGGGACGAAGACTATTGAAAATGGTTGAAATCGGTCCATTATTTCATACATACAACCGTACCTCCCGATTTGAACTTTTTATGCCATAATTACGTCAAATATTCTACTATCTCTCTAAAAATTGACACAAATAAGTTTTATATAAGTATAAATGACACTGCAGATTTTCGTAAGGATCGGCCCTTATTTGACCCTAGCCCCCATACAAACCCCCCTTCAAAAAATGTCTTAAACGTCTAAAATTGACTTGTAACCATTTGTATCGCAATGAAACTCAACAAAACTAACTGTTCTTTAAAAATATATCCTTTTCCCAAATTTACCGAGGATCGGCCCATATTTGACCTTTATAAAGCCTCATTTAGAAATTTTAGTTTTTTTATCAATAAATTGCTTAAATATTTTAGATTTATGGCAATATTCAACATAAAAGTTTCTTAAAAAAAAATAAAAATGTTAAAAATATACTCATGGTGTAGGGTATTATATGGTCGGCCATGCCCGACTATACTTTCCTACTTGTTTTCTTTTTTAAAAAACTCACAAGAACCACTAATAAAAAAAATGTTCAGATAAAAAAAAAAGCGAAACCTCTCGAGAAGAATAAAACAAACTATTAAAGATAAGCGACAATTAAATAAAATAATTATAAATTAAAATTTATATTTTATGAAGAACCTAATGTCATAAACCACTAAAATATAGAATTTAATAAAAAAAAAAAAACTTAAAAAACTTGTTATTAATTTTCCATTTACAACATTTTCTTAATTCGATGAAAGAAAATCTGTTATAAACTTAAATATTAGAAGATTAATTTATGTTAAAAAAAACTCAAACTGTTGTTTAAGTCATAATTTTTGTTATGGTCAAAAAGTTAAATGATTTTGAAAGAAATACCAGTTTTTTTTTAAATTACCAAATTAGTTTTTGTAATCAATATATTTAATCATGCATTTTAGGGTAATAAATCATTGATTTTTACATACAGATATGGCTAAATCTGAGGCACGACATTCAAGGTTTATTAAATAAAACAAAAAGTTATTGACATTTTAAGGTTAAATCGTTGTTTAATAACGGTATCAGATAAATATTAAAAGCATAATAGTTAATGTTTAAAAGTCCTAATAAAACTAGACCTATAACTGGTTAAAAGCAAAAAAAAAAATCAGAATGCAATTTTCTAATACAATGTCAAACCAGCAGAATCCTCGGAGGCAAAATTGCTATAGACCTGGTCCACACTAGGAAACTTTTGTTGAGAAACTTTTTCTTAATTCTCTTTTGAAGTTTCCTTTATGTCCACACATAGAAAGTTTTGTTTTAGAAACTATGTGTAAGACCTGGTTCACACTACGAAACTTTTTTGGGAAGCTTTTGATTTTTTTGTGTGAGAGAAAGAGAAAGTAATATCAACCATCTTTTTCTCTCATACACAAAATCAAAAGTTTCTCAACAAAATTTTCCTAGTGTGAAGCATGTCTTAATTGCATTGATTTGTTCTTGTACGAATGAGAAGAATAACAAAAACAAAACAAAACAAGTTTCCGAGAACGGGAAACTCCGCACCGCGAGAGAGATACGTGATATTCTTTCTCTCTCACGCAAAATCGAAAGTTTCCCAAGAAAAGTTTCCTAGTGTGGACCAGCAAAGTGTAAACTTGTTTTGAACACTTCATTCACAATAGTTGACTTTGTATAAAACAGCTGTTCAATCTTTACAAAATTTTCATCAACAAATTTCATGACAAAGGGAATTTTTCACAAAAATTTGTGAGCGAAAAAAGTAGTGAAAAGGGAACACATTTAACGCGAAATGATGAGTGGCGATAGGGGTAATTGTCACTTATATTGCTGTGAAAGCAGGACACTATAGCGTTATCATCTGTCATAACTGACTTTCGTGGGCAATAGATAACATTACTCCCTTCAAGTCACCTGCAAAAGATGGTATTCTTTCTTTGATGTGACAAAGTTCAAATGAATATATCCCCTAGATTTACACAATATTAAGTGTGCCCTCTCTCTCTCACTCTCTTAATCATGTTCCCTTTAATATGCAGAAAGGCTTAAGACGTTTTCATTTCCAAAACTTGTTAAAGATGTCATTAAATTGCAAAAGACTCATCGACAAAGACTAGATGACATATGGCGACGTTCAAGTAATCAATACGCCTACCTTTAGAGATATTCTACAGCGATTTGACGTTATCCGAGGTACAGAAAAGCTTTTGGAATTTAAACGTATACTTTGGGAGACTTCTTAGACAGTTATGGTATATCTTTAACAAGCTTGAAATCAAGAATAGTTACGGCAAGATTTAATAACAGAATTAAGTCCATACAAGTCGTTTGAGACATTTCACAGAGCGACCTTATCTGTCCACTACTTTGGATCATTGTTGATAAACAGGGCGGCCTAATCTATCTACTATTTTGGATCATTGTTGATATATGGGTCAATAGAGAGATACAAGTTGATGTTGACAATACTAAATATCGAGATAAAAATTTTAAAATCAGAGTTCCTTCTATGAATATAAGACAATGTATATTTCCACAATGAACTGTTGTTTTGGTTCTAGAGTTTTCCCAAATAAGTCGGAATAAGTATCTTTCGCCTTCAACAACTGTTGCGATTTGCAGATTGAAATATTTGCCAATGTCCGTTAAAATATAGAATAGCTACTTCAAAAATAAGAAACCGCAGTTTTCGCAAAGTAGCCGGGATAAGTATCTGTCGTCATTAACAACTGCAGCGTTTTCTGATTGAAATATTTACCAATTTCCGTGGCAATATAGAATAGCTACTTCAACATTAAGGATCTAAGTCTAGGCTGTAGTAGCCTATCAGTTTTGGTACTGCTATGAAAACGAACAGGTAAATAAGGTAGCCAGAACGAGTATGCATCTAAAGACGTATTATCCTCAAGTTCTAACTTCAAAAGTCTAAACATATATGGAATATAAACTTGTGAACAGCACCCGCAGATAAAGCTTCTTTATCTGTTTCGAATAGGCCAACAGTTGAAACACACACTCTAAACGGGGTCTTTTATATGCTAAAGCGGGTCCAGGACCTACTAAAACTACGGTAGTAGCTTGGTTAATGATGCGAAAATTATGAAAGTAGCAAAACGTAGTGTTTAAATAGACTCTTACACAAAGGAGAGGTTTATGTCCATGGCCTTGACATTCGTGGAATCCAGATACCTTAAGTAGCAACCTAACATACATATGTATATACTAACTGCCTTATTCATAAACAGTTATCAAAGGTATATAGAACAAATTTTTTAATAAAATTTTGATTTATAAATCTTTGATAAAAGTTTATGAATAAGATCCTAGAACTTTTCTTAATAAGGAATTGATTATGGGATAGATGTTATTCTCATAATTGAAAAAAAAAACCTTTGGCCCACTCTTGTCATTGAGTCACCTCTGGGCTCAATTCAATTGAGTTTAGGCTGTGCTTAAAACAAATTTAATAAAAAAAAACACGCAAACCAGGGTTAACAACAGTAATTTGACATTCAGTCTGAACGCATCGCATGCAGCGAAAATAAATAAAATAAAATTACCTACAAGTGGTTGCTGCAATTTGACAAAAAGCAATAATTTTCTTTATAAAAATTAATAATTTTAACAAAAAATTATTCTTAAAATCTTAAGTAGAGGCTTAGAAGATAAAATATTCTACACATGCTCCAAATTTAAAAGCCTAAAAACGTGCTAATAATGATTTATTTCAATATATTTTTTACAAAAAAATGTTTTGTTTGTTTTGCTTTCAATGTAAACAACAACGAAACAAAACTCCTTTTCAAAATAAAACACCTTTTGTTGTTGTTCTTAATGAGAACCAAAACAAAAAAAACACACACATGCACTATAATACACTTCAGTAACGACAACGCATGATCACCTTGATGCGCCACTGATCGTTTGTTTATTATTATTTTTTCTTTCTCCTTTTTTACTTATGATTCTTTTTATTTCCAAACAAATTCTTTTTGTTTAGAATATTTTTTATTTATATTTTTTACTCACTTTAATTTTAAAAAAAAAAAAAAAAACTTTTATTTACTTGTGATTTTTTGTTATTTATTTTTGAATTGATTTTTTAAATAATTTTCCACTTCAATTATTTTCTATATTTTAGCATTAATTTTATTTATTTTTTTTTAATCTAACTACAAAAACACTTCATCATCACTTTTTTATGTAATTGTTGTGTTGTGACTTCAAATCACTTTGAAACGTTTGATCGATCGCGTTTATTATTATTTTTTGTGATTTCGTTTCAATAACAAACATTTAAAAATCAAAATAAACCGTATTATTTTGTCGCTATACCACGTATCGAGCGTGAGAGTGAGCAGATCGCGTGTTATGGGTTCAACAGACGTCGTTGTACTGATATATGAACGTTATAACGACAAACAATGCTCGGAAGTTGTTGCTTTTGGTTGGTATTAAATAAAAACTGGCTGCAACAACAATGTTATACCAAATGATATTAACAAAACAACAAAATGAAGGTGACCAGAGGTGGTGTTTTGTTGAAATATCCACCCGCATCCAACATAAAGGAATGTGAATTGGATTAAGGTTAGTTAGTTAGATAGTTATTTAGTTAGTTAGTTAGTTAGTTGGTTAGTTAGTTAGTTAGTTAGTTAGTTAGTTAGTTAGTTAGTTAGTTAGTTAGTTAGTTAGTTAGTTAGTTTGTTTGTTAGATTGTTAGTTTGTTAGTTTGTTAGTTTGTTAGTTAGCTAGTTAGTCAGTTAATTAGTTAGTTAGTTAGTTAGTTAGTTAGTTAGTTAGTTAGTTAGTTAGTTAGTTAGTTAGTTAGTTAGTTAGTTAGTTAGTTAGTTAGGTAGTTAGTTAGTTAGTTAGTTAGTTAGTTAGTTAGTTAGTTAGTTAGTTAGTTAGTTAGTTAGTTAGATAGTTAGTTAGTTAGTTAGTTAGTTAGTTAGTTAGTTAGTTAGTTAGTTAGTTAGTTAGTTAGTTAGTTAGTTAGTTAGTTAGTTAGTTAGTTAGTTAGTTAGTTAGTTAGTTAGTTAGTTAGTTAGTTAGTTAGTTGGTTAGTTATTTAAATACTCAGTTAGTTAGTTAGTTAGTTAGTTAGTTCGTTAGTTAGTTTGTTTGTAAGTTAGTTAGTTAGTTAGTTAGTTAGTTAGTTAGTTAGTTAGTTAGTTAGGTAGTTAGTTAGTTAGTTAGTTAGTTAGTTAGTTAGTTAGTTAGTTAGTTAGTTAGTTAGTTAGTTAGTTAGTTAGTTAGATAGTTAGTTAAATACTTAGTTAGTTAGTTAGTTATTTAGTTAGTTAGTTAGTTAGTTAGTTAGTTAGTTAGTTTATTTGTTTGTTTGTTTGTTTGTTTCTTAGTTAGTTAGTTAGTTAGTTAGTTATGGCCTTCAGAAACTCGAGACTGCCTATCATCTTGATACTTTCAATTGCATTTCTTCATGGATCACATTCAAAGATCACACTCAACGTTCAATTATTAGTCCAATTTTGCTGAGTGTTGGATGATTAGAAATAAGTAACATGAACCCTTATAAAACAGCAACCCTTAAATTGCTTAGGAAATTTATCAAGATACATACATTTAAAATCCAAAAACTACGCATTTTCCAACAAGAATATCATAAAATTGCGCAAAAAAGATACCTACCAGGTGCTCTATAATATAAAGGAAAGAGAACTCAAAAAAGTTCTGCTGACAAATGCTAAACCGTTGGACTATATTAAAAACAACAACTTATAATCGAATAATTACCTTAATAAAATATATCTAGATAAAAAGTAAATACCTTTCATTTCATTATCAAAACACATTGAAAAATGATAATAAGTTTGATTGATTACCGTTAGAGAAATACTTACAGCTGTCAAATTCAACCACTTTTAACTCTCGTTATTAGACCTTTTTTTACCATTTACAATTTCTTGACCTGGTCACCTTATTAGTAAAATGCATACAATATTTTCGAGACGCATCTGTGTCTCTCATGTTTAAAATGTTTCATTTGGTTTTTTAATAAACATCAATATGTAATACATTGTTGTTTTTATTTTTTCGCTGTCATTATGTGATTGTCACATGTGTACATGTATGTGGGTTTGTTTGTTCGAAAAATTCGTATGCCAAAGATTTTGAGATGTTTCTCCACTTTTCTCACTCCAAGTTGTGGATGCATTTATTGCGATAAAATGTGACCAACTATTTTTTTATACCCTACACCACTATAGTGGGGAGGGTATTATGCGTTTGTGCTGAAGTTTGTAACACCCAAAAATATTGGTCCTAGACCCACCTTAAAGTATACCAATCTGCTCAGAATCACTTTCTGAGTCGATTTAGATATGTCCGTCTGTCCGTCCGTCTGTCTGTGTGTCCATGTAAACCTTGTGTGCACACTACAGGTTCAAGATTCAAGGACGAACGCTAATGAAAATGGTTGAAATCGGTCCATTATTTCTCCTAGTCCCCATACAACCGTACCCCCCGGATCGGGTCTTTAGGCTCACAATTACGTTAAATGATTTATAATGTCAACAAAAATCATCAAAAATTTGTTTTATAGAACGATAAATGACAATACTAATTTTTATAGTGATCTGGCCTCATTTGACCCCTTCAGAAAATGACTTGAAGGTCAAAATTAACTTATAATTACTAATAAAACGATCAAAATCTACATAAATAACTTTGAAGTAGACGTAAATTCATCTACCAAAATTTATAAGGATAGGACCATATTAACCCCTTCTCCCCTATGAGCCCTCTTGTAGAAAATCTCTTTTTTGTCAACAAAAATTTACAATAAAACAAATTAAATGCTTTATATAAAAAATCGACAATTTTAACATACTGACTGGTGTAGGGTATCATATAGTCGGTAATGTCCGACTATAAATTAATACTTGTTTTTAATTTCAAATAATATCATGAAAATATGGATTATAGTTTGGACTATAGTCTGAATTATAGAAGTACAATGCGGCCTATACAATATAATATATAATATTTTTAATCTGAATTATAAATTAAACTATAGTCTGGAGTATAGATTATAGATTTTACAATGAATAGACTTTAGGCTTGACTATCGGAAAGATTATAGTCTGGACTAAAAAATACACTATAGCCTTGACTATAGAATAAACTATAGCTTGGTATATAGACTATAGTCAGGACAATACAATATATTATACTGTTGGCTATAGAATAGACTAAAGTCTGGAGTATAGATTAAACTATAATAGTCTATCGTCTGACTTATAGAATAAATTTTAGTAATCCCAATTCTTAAATATGTTATGTAATCCTCAGCCATAGAAAGATGTATTTGTTTATTTTCATGGCAAAATTCTTTACGAAATCTTTAATTTCTGCAGCTAAGTAGTTGGTGTCATTATAGTCCGAATTCGATTAAAATAAGTTGAGTGGTTAAGTAAAGTTATACTTTCAGACATATTAGTTGGTAGGTATATATTTGAGTATAATTGTAGCTTTATTTAATCGAACCCACTCCAAAATGTATGATCATAATGATCAAGAAATTGCGCATTTATTGTGACATTTAAAATTTACAAAGAAAAGCTGATAAAATGCAGTTAACTTGAACTTAACCCTCAAGCAGGTTTTTGTGCGTTTGTGTGTAGCTTTGGTGTTTTATTTTTTTTTAATTTGTCAGAATCTTTTTCAACATTTTTCTCTGACGTCACTTGTTAAAAGGAGGGACAGAAATTAAGGAAACAATTTAAAAGCGTTTATATTTTATTTAGAAGGTAAAGTTATTTTAACTTGCCTGTGTGAAAATAAATTTTTAAAAATGTTCCATTGTTAATTTGATATTAACATGGCGTGAAGGAAGTTAATTTAAAATTTATTTTTTATTATTGTTTTTTTTTATACACTTTAATAATAATGTGACTAACCTTAAATGTTCTTGAAATTAATGCAGTTTAATACCTATATCGATGCTAATTTTAAATTATTAAACTGTATTTTATTAAAGATAATGCGTTTCGTAGCCGGGTGAAATATTCAACGCATTTTAAGAAGGTTTTTGTGGTTTGGGAAAGGGAATTTTTGAAATATGTATGTGTATTGGTGAATGGTGGAGTGGTGTCAAATAATAAAACGCTAGAAAGTGTAGGGTTTTTGAAACACACTTGAGAGTTCGCGACTAACTTACTAACTAACTAAGTTAGTTAAACTAACTAACTAACTAGATAACTAACTAACTAACTAACAAACTAACTAACTAACTAACTAACTAACTAACTAACTAACAAACTAACTAACTAACTAACTAACTAACTAACTAACTAACTAACTAACTAACTCACTAACAAACTAACAAACTAACTAACAAACTAACAAACAAACTAACTAACTAACTAACTAACTAACTAACTCATTAACTAACTACCTAACTAACTAAGTACGTAAGTAACTAACTAAGTAAGTAAGTAAGTAAGTAAGTAAGTAAGTAAGTAAGTAAGTAAGTAAGTAAGTAAGTAAGTAAGTAAGTAAGTAAGTAAGTAAGTAAGTAAGTAAGTAAGTAAGTAAGTAAGTAAGTAAGTAAGTAAGTAAGTAAGTAAGTAAGTAAGTAAGTAAGTAAGTAAGTAAGTAAGTAAGTAAGTAAGTAAGTAAGTAAGTAAGTAAGTAACTAAATAAATAAATAAATAAATAAATAAATAACTAACTAACTAACTAACTAACTAACTAACTAACTAACTAACTAACTAACTAACTAACTAACTAACTAACTAACTAACTAAGTAACTAATTAACTAACTACCTAACTAACTTCATCTAAATCATATAAACATTTTTATTTATAATTTTAAATTTAGTTTTTTTTTTGCTTTGAAAACAATAAACATTTTTTTACACAACACAAACACATAAAAAACAAGTAATATTTCTATATTCGGCTGTGCCGAATCTTATATACCCTTCACCAACTACAGTTTTTATATATTTTGTATCTCTGCACACATGTCACACATAACATACACACACAAACAAATATAAACTATATCAGAAAGAAATATTAACCGTTGTACTGTAATACCACCGTCAAACTGTATTACCACCCTCAAACTAATATTAGATGTATTACCAATATATTACTGCTTTATCTCCTTGTTCTTGTTATACCCACTTACCTTCGTGAGAACAGAACAGCATGCAAACATACAAAAAAATACACAGCTGAATAAATCCAAATACATCTCCACACGCACATGTACATCTTTATCCAATTCACAGTGTTGTTGTTGCTTTTATAACAAAGCATGAAAAAAATGTGGCTTTTTTGATGAAATTTTCAGAGGTTGTCTCGGATTTTTGCTCATATCTCCGTTATTTATAGACCGATTTTGCTGATTTTAAATAGCGATCTTCTCGAAAGCATGTCTAACTGAATTATTGAAGATTCGGATCTCGCCGATATCTGAGGACCTCTAAAAACTGATTTCAACAGACAGACAGACGGACATGGCTTAATCGCCTCCGCTATCTATAAGGATCCGGAATATATATACTTTATAGGGTCGGAAAATTATATTATAGAAATTACAAACGGAATGACAAACTTATATATACCCTTCTCACGAAGGTGAAGGGTATAAAAACAACAAAACAAAATCAGCTGCCTTAACGATTCCACCTTACTTGTGCATCCTGCTAAAGGTATACAGTGCACTCGCGGTAACGTAAACTAATTAAAACCAAGGGAGTTCATGTTAGCGAAATTGTTCACGTTAGCGATTGTCAAATTTCATGAAAAAAATATAAAATTTTAATTTATAAATCTGTATTTTACACACTTGAGCGTGATATTCTCTTATTATTATTTATATTATTAAAATATAAAACTAAAATTTTATTAAAATCCATTTTCTTTTAACATTAGACTACTTACAGGCCAATTCCTATTACGCATTCGGAGGAACCAACGGTAAAGAGTTTTTTCATTAACTGGAAGTTCTGATGATTTTAAAGTTTGTCTTTTTCCCGGTCCTTGGTATGTGTTGTTTACACAACTCAAAATTGCTTCCTTTTATACCCTACACCACTTTAGTGGGGAGGGTATATTGGGTTTGTGCTGATGTTTGTAACGCACAATAATACTGGTCCTATACCCACCTTAAAGTATACCAATCGGCTTAGAATCATTTTCTGAGTCGATATAGCTTTGTCCGTCCATGTAAACCTTGTAATCAAACTACAGGCCGCAATTTTAAAGATATATATTTACTTTTGATTTGTTTCATTATTTAAAATTAAATGTGGCGCCTTTTATACCATATTATTTATACTGGCCACCAAGTTTTTACACTTGGCATCACTCACTTAGAACGCCAGATATGGCAACACATCTCGTTAATTTTGCCAACGGACAAACCCCAGTGTTGTTGTTAAAATATAATCAGCAATTAATAATTTAAAAAAACTACGACAATAACCATAATTCAGACAAGACGGTTGTTATAAATAAGTATTTTTTATTGTAGTTTAAATTTTAAAAATTTTTAAATAAGTTATAATTGTCAAAATTTTTGTTTAGCTGGCAAACAGCCTTTTTAAAACGACGGCTTTGACTGTGTAAGTTAGACGGCCAACGCCGTTGTTTTTTAATTAAATTGGCATGGTTTTCTGCGACCTATTTTCTTATTATTGACACAGAAAAACGCCGAGAAACGAAAAACACAAAACGAAAAATAGCATTGCATTTGGTAGAGACGCATAAAGAGTAATAAAATTTTGTGTAAACTAAGCAAAAATTTGTTTAAATGTTTTTTTAAGAAAAAGTATTGAATTACAAAATATTCCTTGCTTACCACAGCATTATTTGGCTAAAGCAACGAAACTAAGAAGAAATCTTTAATTTCTGTGTTTAATCGGCGTCAGTATTACTACAGCTCAAGGAACAAGTTGTAGTTATAAAGTTTTCCCTTGTGTGAAAACGGTATTATTAGTGACTTAACTAAATGTCAAAATGAAAGTAACAATTAAATCATGGATGGGAGTTGCATCATGGCGTTGGATAGCAAACGATGAAAATTGTGGCATTTGTCGTATGTCCTTTGAGTCAACTTGCCCGGAATGTGCACTGCCCGGCGATGATTGTCCTCTAGTGTGGGGCGTATGTTCGCATTGTTTTCACATGCATTGCATTGTTAAATGGCTGAATTTGCAACCCTTGAATAAACAGTGTCCAATGTGTCGGCAAGCTTGGAAATTTAATATACATTAGAGAGCACAGCAGAAGTTACAAATTCCTGTGTGTAAAGAGAAAAGTTAAAGAAAGTAAAAGTTTAAATAAATAAAAAAGAAATAATTAAAACAAAAATTGAAAATTTTGCAGAAAAATATTGAACATTAGTTTAAAATTTAACAAAAAAAAGCAGTGAAAATTAAAGAAAAATTTTGTAAGGAAACAAAATATTAAAGCAAATATTGATTAAAAGTTGTTTTGCAACAACAACAATATTAACATCAAGAAAAAAAAGTAAGATAAAGCAAATACAAAACTAAAATGAAAAGAATAACGTTTTTTTGTTCCCTTTAGGTAGAGCAATAGAGTTGAATAAGAGAAAAAGAGAGAGCAATAACCAGCGTATGCGAATGTTGGAGAGTGTGTGTGAATTTTTCTCCAATTAGAAAACTAGTAAGAAAAACAAAATCAAAAAGGATATTAGTAGTTAAAAGAAGAACAGAAGTAATTGATAAAATAAAAACCGGTAGAGTGAAATGGAGGAAGAAAAACTTACACTGCCCGGCTTGCCGCCTTTGCCAAAAAGTCTTAGTGCTGCTATACAGCATCCTTCAACAGCTTCACCCCTTAATCATGGACACAATAGTCATTTCCTAGATCCTGATTTATATTTGGGGGCCTCTACTTCCTCCTCAGCTGCAGCACATCGTCAACGTGGTGGTGGAGGTAGTAGTGGCGGTGGCGGCAGTTCAAATTCTTATCGTCATGGCAGTTTATCTTCTACACAGGAGTCACTAAGTGATCGTGAAAGTTTACACAGTCGAGCCTCCTCTACACACAGTGGCCAGCTTCATTTATATCAATCCCAGCAACAGCATACTCCTACCAACAACAATCATTCGAATCACAGCAGCAATAACAACACCCACAATAATCACCATCATCAACAGCAGCAGCTGCATCAGTCACGTACTGATAGTGATAGCACTTCCACTTCTAGTACCACCTCTAAGCTAGACACCCAATTGGCTATTCTAAGGCGAGAAATGTATGGCCTAAGGCAGCTGGATCTTTCGCTGCTGTCACAATTGTGGGCTTTAAATGAATCTATACAGGGATTTCGTGCTTATCTGCAGGAACAGGAGGCTCTTTCGCCACCCTCTCCCTCACCAACACCCTCTGAAACTAATTCATTAACTTCAGAGCCAGAAGATGAGTCATATTCAAATCATCAGCCGGTTAATAATGCCAAGCTTATGCCTCAGATCTCGCTAACGGCTCAACAGCAGCAGCAGCAGCAGCAACAGCTGCAACAACAACAAATAATACCACCAAAAAGAGGTTCAACCACTTCTCATGCCTCCTCTACCACAACTTCCAATACTTCGGGTTCTTCTTCGAACAACTCCTCCATAACTAAACATCAGCAGCAACAGTTGCATCAACAGAAACAACATCATCATCACCACCAACATCATCAAAGTAGTAGTCAAGGTATGCCGCCCTTAGCACCAGCACCGCAAAAATCACATCCACAATTGCCACGTATACTACAGCAGCGTATGCGTCGTGCACCACCACCGCCACCACCAAATCGTCCTAAATCTTCGGCCTCCATAGCCTCGGCAGCTTCAATATCGACCACCACCAGTCATGGTGGCGGCGGTGGTCGTCACAGTAGTAAATCTTCATCTCCCTCTCCTTCACCCGGAGGCAGTATTGGTGGTGGTGTCGGTGCTACCGCCACTTCATCGACTTCATCATCATCTTTGGCCCAAAGGCATGTATGACAAAATCCCTTCTTAGACTAGGCCCTAGAGCTGCCCGTCTAGTTTAAGAACAAAGGGGGACAAAAAGTAATTGCATCAAACCAAATCAACAGAGTTACATGCCGTATTAACAACTACAACAATAACTTTAAATCAAAAGTATAAATCAATAATTTTTAACAGAAAGGAAAAAAGAAAAACAAAAACAAATCGTTATAAATCATCATCAAGTCAAAGTCAATTCAATTCGTTTTGTATAGAAGACATTCTTCATCTATCTAAAACACTCATTTAACATAATATATACCATCTACAAATTCAAGTAAGTTGGTTTTTCTTTCTTATTGTTTTTATTTCTAAGAAAAGCATAATAGAATATAAACCAAAAAACAAACATTTTAGAAGAGTTTTCTTTTTTATGCGAATGAAGAAAATTAAAACATTACACTATTTTTCACATTTTTGTGTTTTTAGTTTGTAAGAATTTAAAGCAAAAAACTTCTTTATTTTGGCTGATAATAAAAAACGAATACATAATACAAAAAAATTATTAAATAATTTTTTTTTAATTACATATTTTATAAATATTTTTCAAAATTTATTAAAATTAAAGTTATTAAATTAATTTTATTAAATTAATTTATTAAATTAAAGTTATTAAATTAATTTATTAAATTGAAACAAAATTTGCCATAACTTTTTTGTTTTTTGTTAAAATATCAATTTTACAAAGAATTTTTTGTTTTTGTTATAATTAACAGATTACAGTTTTAAATTTCAAAAAATTTTGAAAATATAACTTTCTCTCGTTGAATAATATTTTGAACAATTTGCTAATTTTTTTCTAAATATTGTTGAATTTGACTTTTGGTGAATTTGTTGCTCTTAGGGCGTTTGTTTAGCTTTTTTAAAATTATAAGTTTAACAATTTTTTATCAATATTGAGTTGATTAATATTTTCACTTTAACATTGGTTTATATGCCTATTTATCTTTAATTGAAAAAGAATAGTTGTAAAAATAGTAAGTAAGAACCAGGAGAATCCAAGTGTTCTAATTCGTAGCCACGACAATCTCCGCTTCGAAACGACCCGACTCTCTATCGGCCAACTCAGCAACAGCTGTATCAACCGGAAGTTTTTTCTTCAGCGAAGAACATCCAGTTAAAGACAACCTGTTACAATTTTTCTAATGATACCTGTAAATATATTAAAAGAAAAAAGGAATAGGACATAGAAAGTTATGATAAGAGAGATAGTGAAGAGACATTAAGTGGTATTAATAGTAGTAGAAGATACTGAAAGACGGTGATAAGATAGACAAAGAGAGATTAAAGTACATAAGCGGAAAAGAGTGTCGGACTAGAAAAAGCTACTAGTCAGTGCTATTTGAGCTTGTCTCGTCACACCAACCGCAATGCCTGATAAAGGCGTTCAGGTTATCTATTTTAGTCCCATATAATTCCTCCAGAAATCGATGTCCCAGATACCGAAGTCGGATGTCCTCCAGTGCCGGACAGTGGCAAAGAAGATGTTTTATTGATTCCTCTTCTACTTCATCTTGAGGTAAACCAAGTCGCATTGCGTCGTTACCAAATTTACATTGTCCAGTGATGACTGCTATAGTTTTGCTGAGTTGGGTTCGACTGTGTCTTACATGATGCTCTGTGCGCTCTTCATCAAGCTTTTGCCATATCTTCTTTGTTTGAATACAAGTTGGCTGATTTTCCCATCTTGCCAGTTAGAGTTCATTAAACATGTTATCCATAAACCTTTTGCATACTCCTATCGGAGTATCGCAGAAATGGTCTATGTTCGAGTCGGGCAACTGTGTACCCGCTATCGCGAGTTCGTCAGCGATACAATTGCCTGTAAAGTCCCCGTATCCTCGTATCCATATGAGTACGATGTTTGAATGTCTCACCATCCTATTTCAGGATGTCCGACATTCCTGGACTGGTCGTGAAGTAGAGTATACACCTGTCAGAGACTGCAGCTCGACTGTCGGTAAAGATTAGGATATCTCTGTTCGATATCTTATGATACCAGATCCAGTTTGCCGATATTTCGGCCTGGATTGGATTACAATCATTACCGATTCTAAAAGTAATCCCTATTCCAAATTCTGGAATAAAAATACCACCCTAGTCGTTTTTTGTAAATAAGGGCCTTTTGGATTTCATATCACGATGTGTTTTTTAAGCTTTTTATTAAAGAAAAATTGTGGAAAAATTGTGCGTTAGGTATCAACGGTATCCAGACAGCGAAACTACTACACATATTAAGGCAGTAACTAATAATTTATCTTGTCGGCTTGTGCTTTGAGGATCTTGATTAACTTGGCAATTTATTCGTAATTGCTGTAGTGTGAGCTGAGAAGGAAGAAGTTTTAAAAGGTGACAACAAAATAAATTTCTTGGACACATACTTAGATGGTGGTGAAATAGGGGATTGTTTAATTAACATGGATTGTAAATTTAAGTATTGAGTAGCTACTCTTACGATAACTTTTGTATCAAAACAAGCTTATGCAGGATATAGCAATTCTTCACCACTTACTTTTTGTTTTACTTTAGTTAATGGCTTTAAAAATCCTTTGTTTAAAATGCTCATGGAAACAGTATACTGTAATCCTTCTACTCTTCTATCCTTGTCTCACCAATACATGGTAAAGTCGTCCTTTCTAGTCTTCAGATTTGTTTTTTTCATCCTGTATAAAAATGAAAATTCTTAACAGTTGAAATATTCAAAGAATCCTTTTATGTGTGGGATTAGTTTTTACAACAGATACTATCTTCTTCTAGGGCAGCTTTGATGAAAATATCCAACTAATAAGGATATATAACACTTCTATTTGTAGCATTGAAATAAATTTATTGACTTGATTCTGGCTTTTACGTTGTAGTACTTCTACTAGTGTACTCAATGAATTCTCTCTTAAGTATCTGTGTCCTCTAGATTTGCAAACGATATGTAATTGACTTTAGTAGTGGACCAATTCCCGCCTCTTAGCAACTTTGGCACACACACCCAACTTCTTCTCTACCTCTTCTATGTGGTGTGTATCATGAGGACCCTGACCACTGTTGCTACATCCCGATTTAAGAACTACTCTTGTTTTCCGCGGCAGGGTTTCTTCCATGTCTGCTATGGGCGTTGGGCGATCTCCGAGCGAGTTCGACATTCATGCGGTATCCTGCGACGGCGGAATTAAAGGCGTCTCGATGAATATCGTTTAAAGCTGCCGAATACGAGGACTGATACAGTGGATCCCGCACTTATCTGCATATGTTTTCCTTGTATATACGAAGATCCTTCCTGACATGCCTTGAGGGTGTATCCAATTGTGTGATGTTAAAATTGGGATGACTTCTCCGATGACATCCCAGGAGGAATTGTTTAGTCAACATGACATTGTGTTCCTTGATTGGGAGGACCTTCGTTTCCTCGTGCAGGTGATGTTTCGATGTAATTTGTAGGCAACCCGTTACAGTCCTTATTGCGACATTTTGGCAGCAATAAGGACTGTATCACTTAGCGAAGATGACCACACTGGAGCAGCATTATTAACCACTGACCGACCAATCGTTTTATATGTAGCGAAACAAGGTTTCTTTAGCCATACCCCAAATGCTGAGGACCTTGTTTATACTTCGCAAGTTGTGCGTGATTGCAGTGGCAAGAGCTGAGGAAGTAAAGAGAAGTGACTCTCAATATTTTTGGGTGGTGCACTGTCGGAATTTGGACTCCATCGACCAAGTTGTCAGACTTAGGTTTACTTTCTTCGTCCAGGTGGTAAAAAGTGTTGTGATAATTGCAGGTTACACGCATTGAAGAACTGGAGATAACCATTCACCAGAACGCATAATACTCCACCTTGAGGTACGCCCTGTTTAACTCTACAGGTTTTGGAGCATCTGTCTCTAAACTCCACGAACAACTGACGGCCACACAGATAATTTACAATCCATCTCTTCGTGTTGTTGGGCATTGCGAATATACTCGAAGAGTGTGGCAGTTGGTTCTACGTACCGGAATGACCCGAATTTTTTGGCCAAGGGATGTCAACACCAGCAACAACAATACAATTTAAGATTGTGTAAACAAACCCGCCTAGACTGCCTTAGGTTTCCTAAAATATGTTCATCCTGACTTCATAACCAATTGTAAATTTTTTTCATTGTGCAGCTTAATCTGCTAACGTATCCTCCGTGTTTAAATATCTACTATTGTCTCCCAATTTATATATTGCATGGCGTAATACTAATATTAGTTTTGTTCGACTAACAAACGAATTTCTTTGAATTATTTTTGGAATAAATGTTCTGATTATGTGATTTATCATATGCAATTATTCATTTTCTATTTCAATTTGTTTTCCTTGTTTTATTTCTATTGAAGCAATTGATTCGGCTATGATAAAGAAAAATTTGGCTGTTTATAATGTCGCTTAGATGGTTCTAGTGGTACATTTTTTTATATCCGAACAAGATTGGTTCAAAATTTAGTAACATTGGGAAAAGCTTTATCGTTTAATTCTCTGTTTTCCAATATTATGTAGATTTTATTGTTTACATTTCTAGTGTCACGTCCCAATTTATATATTGCATGTCGTAATACTAATATTTGTTTCGTTTTACTATATAATAAATATTCTGATTCGTTTTTCGTATGCCATTATTCCCTTAGTATCTTTAAAATCTTGTGTTTTTAATGCATATCTCTTTGCCCTAAGACCTACAAATTCTTTCATAACTATCATCATAACTAAAACTTTGGTATTCCTTTGTGGGATATCAAATTGATTAATAGTTTCGCATTCGGAAGTGTCGAATCCTTGTATCGATATCATTCAATATGTTTTTTATAAAGATCATTCGTTTCGATTATGTAAATAAATGTTAAAGTTGACATTTTATTGTAGTTTCAATTCTAGCTTTCGCAATTTTTGTTTCCATGTTGAATTCTCTCTCGTGTCGTTTTTTATGCGTGTCGCTGTACGCTTAAATGTGCACGTTTGTTTTTAAGAATTTCTAAATTACTCATTGTTCACTTTTTTCCATTTTGAATTCTCTCTCGTATCCAAAAGTTTTTTCCGATTTTGTAATTTGAACTCAAACACGAACTTGATCAGCAGTTCGTAAATTAGAAAATATTTCCTTTTTATAATGGGGTGGTAGAATTTTTAATGTATTTATTGTTATGTTTTATTCCTGCAGGATATAATCTTTATTGGTGCCGTGTAGTTAAGTTAGAGTTTTATTTATTAAGATTTTATTTTTTTAAATTACACCTGTCATCTTTTACTGTTAAAAAAAAGTTTCCCCTCGGGGTCATGTTACCTTGGTGAAGCCTCCGCTTTAGTGTTATTGTAATCCCGGGGTATAAAGAGGTGACCAACACCTCTAGTCTAGCCGGGACTGAAAAATTGGTTACAGTAAACTATGCTTAGTCCTTGCATAGATTGACAGAGGTCAGACCAGAGCAACGCATAATCTCAGCTAGTTTGCGCCGATGTTTTTATCGGCTTAAAAAAAATCAGCTGCGCCGAATTAAAGCATAAAAAACGTAAATACAAACGTCATTCTCGGAGAAGAAAAATAAATAAGCTTAAACAAAACGTAAAAAACAATGTTTTATTCATTTAACAATTAATAAATAAAAATAAACATAAAATTAAAGAGATCGTAGTACTTTTGATTGGCACAGTCTGGATTTTAATAGGGAAATTACTTAATATTTAGTATTTGCTCTACCAAATGGTTGTTATCATGCACAAATAGTAGTCTCTTTACGGTAAAGGGATTTAGTCGGCTTTTCTTGGCGGTTATACATGCACCAGCTACAGAAAATGCTTCCTCTGATGATGCGGAAGTGGCAGGAATTCCAAAACAAAAATTAGCCAATTTGGATAAGTTGACCTTCGGTGTACACAATATCTAAAACTTGGTTTAAATCCATTTGGCTGTTCTTTGGATTTTTTTAAAACGTTTGTTAACGTTTTCTTTCGTAAAGTTGTATAACGAAATCATTATTCCAAATTCAGCCACGCTTTCATTATTTTCGAGCTGGCTAAAAATATTTTAGTAAAAAAATATTGCACTGCAAATTGTTGGATAACTTCGGCCTTGTAAATATGTGGTGGCTTTTTCAAAAATTGCTAAGAATTCCATAAACCCCTTAATAAGCTGCTTCTAAATTTCATTACATATAAAAGCTTCCTTACCCGCTTTAATTAAGGCAATATTTATAGTATTGAAATTTTTAGAGAAACTTCGGAACATATAAAGGAGTGTATTCCAACGGGTATCGTTGGAATTTTTTAAGGTGGTGGATCCTTCCTCTTGTACAATCCAAACTCCTCCTCTAATTGCAATGACTCCGCAATTTCATTGCTTTGTAGAAGCATATCAATTAAACCATCGTCCTTATAGTCTTTTTGAATTGAAGCCAACTCCTCTGTGACATATGATAACTTTTTATACACTTCCTTAAGTTTTTTCACTGTTTGTTTAATTGCTTCAAATTCGTAGTGCTCAATATGTTAGATATTTTTAAACTCGATATTATATTGGATCCTCCATCGCTTACTGCATGAATGACTCTATCATTTATTTTAAATTTACTTAACGTTGATGTTACTGTGTCGGCAATACGTGAGCCGGTATGGGGGTGGGAAAAACATTCTGTTGTTAGTGATGCTGAAACCATTTCAAAATTTTTGCAATAATGAACCTTTTAACACTATCGAAATTTGTTTGGGAGCATCATTCAAAATAGTTTTAACTATGCCTAAGTAGTCTTCATATACATCCTGCAACGCTGTAGTGGCTATAGTTCGGCTTCTGGGATATTCCATTTCAGGTTTTAAATTTCAACTATGTTGAATGCCTGCAGATCTGAACAACACATTTCGGCGATTCTTCTAGCATAGGCAAACTTTTCATCCTCTTTTTTTTATTCTTACTTGAAGATGATTCTGTTTTTTTAATTAATTTCTGAATTCTTTGTTTTTAATTCAGTTTCGTGTACGCTTCTTGGGTGCGTAATGCGGTTGGATGTTGAGGTGGATACGGCAAAACTATATATAGCATTCATTTTTATCAAAAACGTAAAAATGACTATAAAAATAAACTTACCCTTTTAAAGTTGTATGCTCCATTTCGAAACATAATTTGCAAAACCGGTATTTTTCAAAAATTGACTTCCCGCGGAGAGTCAAAGTGCCAAAATAGTCCCAGACTATTGACCCTGTTCCTCTTCTCTCGCTCAGAACAATTTTGCCCACTTCCTTCGCAGCTTTGTTGCGCCGTAGAATTTGTTGGTATTCACCGACTTTATGATCGGCATAATTTTGAATAAGGGCGATATCATCATCTGAACTGCTCTCCAAGACTTCATCCTCGGTACGGAATGATTGGGCACCGAGTATTTCAGTGTCATTGATTGGTTCGGAACTGGCTTGTTCCGTATTTTGTCTCTTGTCGTTTTTTTTATTTAAAATAACTATTTTTCGACTCATTACTAATATTATTTAAATTTTCACTTTTTAAATTAAAAACCAACTTTGAATTTGAATTTTAAAATTTTAATAAAAAATCTATAACCGATTCTATGTAACCGAATGCTTTTAATAATCAGTATTCGGATTTATATAATAATGTAACCAGTGGACTCCTCTATTATCATTCGTAACCAAATCGTTCGGTTTGTTGAAAACTGTACATGGAAAAATGACATTAACCATATCCGACTAAGCATCTGATCTATTGCTAAGACAACAAATACACTCTGCTCCAACATTTATGCAGTGTTGATATAAAATATAGCTCTTCGGTTGGCATTATGGCGCAAATTTGTTTTTCTAGCTCCGCACAATCTGATAGTGATACTTCACAGCCATTTGGTGTTATTGCAATCCCGGGGTATTAAGAGGTGACCAATATCTCCAGTCTTGCCGGGACTGAGAAATATAAATATAAGTTTTCAAGTATTTTTCTAGACATAAATTATTTTTGACCCTGAAAGGGTTAAATAAAAACGGAATCCGAGAGATCAGAAAGTGGGATTTTGGAAGCAAATATATTGTTTATAACATTAAAACAGAGCAAGCTCAAAAGTTGTGTGAGAAATTATGCAGGGATTAATAAAAAATTCTTAAAAATTGAAAACAAATCCTTTCTCCAAGATTTTCTCCAGAAAATCAGTTTCTAAAGAATTTTGCGTTAAGATGATCAAAGTTAAAACAACCATTTGGTTGTTAATAAAAAATAAGGGTTGGGTCACCCATGGGACCCAACTCACCTTTTGTTAATTAAGTTAAACACCGATTTATAATTTCATTAAGCAATCTTTATTCCGTTCGCGTCCTAGAATTGAACTGGCCTGATAATTTGAATAACAATTAATATAAACTTAATTTTAGGCTAAAATATGCTTACTAATAATTAATTAAAATATGCTTACACACTAAATTATCCACACGCGCATAATTGGTGGTATCCGGTTGCATCTAACAATAAATGCTGAATCGCATTTGTGTCATGCGCGTGTTGCAATATGTTTAACCTGTTGGGGGCCAGAAGGTTGTTAACTCCCCCCCATTTAAATATCAGCGTCCCGCTGATCATATTGTTTCCTTAACTATGCTTTCTGATGTGTTTAAAGTTGGAGTTTCAATACGTCCGAATATTTTTCTCCATAAAATTATCAGGACCGCAGCAGCAAAGGCAAATAAAAGGAATTCAATAGTTTGTGATACAAGAGAAAGGTTCCGGTGATATTTCAAATGATCGATATGCTTAATGTTCTTTTCTTGAAGCTCATGTAAAAAATTCACATCCAACTTACGCTCCTTTTCATATACGTTTGCCAGCAAAGGAGGAAGAGCCTGCAAATTGGTGATTTTTTTGTTTATAAATTTCTGGTTTCCAATCTCAATTGTTTCATTAGTATATCGTATTAAATATGTGCCGTTTAAGCTGATGTTGTTCTTCTGGGTGTAGACTTTTCCCTCGAAATTTGTTACAAATACGAGATCGTCTTCTATTTGTTCTATTACCGTTTCCTTATTTGAGAGGAAAGTGCAGTTTGCGTTAATACTCCTTAGGATCTTTGATAGGCAATCACCATCATCAAGCCTTTTCAGTTGATTAAGGGCACAAATAGTAGTATTATTAATTGTGGAGCAACTGTCCTTGATACCATAAATATTTTCGTGGTTTTAGAGCACTGTATTATATCTTAAATCAAGCTGTCGATTTTGAATTATCGCGGCTTTTACTAAGATTCTGTCATATTTGATTGTATTTACTTTTGGTATTGATAGTACATATAATAGGGATGTTCCGTTTGATAATATACTTGGCGATCCTACTTCGGAAACTATCTGTTGAACTTCCTTCAGATCCAAAAAGTTAGTATTTATCACACCCGATTTTGCCAGTTGAGAGGCCTGTACGATTTCCTCAATATCTTCCTTAATAATCATTAGTTGATTTAGCGATTCATTCATGATTTTTTTCGAATCGGATTTGGAAATCTTATTATCGAAATCGTTGATCAACCTATTAACCCTTTTCACCAGTTCATTTGTTGTATCGAACAATTTATTATTTATGATGTACTGGTGGTCATTGTTCTCGACTAGTCTCTCTTGACTATTAAGTATTTGATTCCAGTCAGTTGCATCCGAATTTCCTGCAATCCACTTCCATGCTGAACCAATCCATTCTATTGATCGTTTGTTTCTTGTAATTCCTTTAATAGTTTCTATGCGTTCAAACGCCTTTCGGACGTAAAAACAAAACAAATAAAATTGTTTATTTACTAGCTATACCCAGTGTGCTGTGCTACCCTAAAATCAATATAAATAAGAAACTTAACGATTTTGATCACTCTTAACTACAATGGTTTTCCAGGTATACAATTTCATGTTTCGATTTCAATATCATAGAAAACTCAAAAAATACCAGTTGGAGAATGAAAAAGTAACAAAAAAATATCATTTGGTACCGGTGTTTCGGATAACAGCTCATTAGCCTATTTAGTGTTTCTTAAATAAAATCAAATTTCCCGTTTTTACCCATTTTGGTACTTTTTTCCTCCCCATTAACGAAATAAAAATTCTGTTCCAAAAAGTTGCAACATCGTATTGGGAGCCCGTTATTATGTATTCATATGTATAACCAAAAACAATGTTTCATAAAAAAGTACCAAAAATAAATAAACGTTCGTCGTGTTATGAAGAATTCAAAAATATTTTTTTAATGTTCTCTGGTTTAAAAGATACATGGGCTGCAAAAGAAGTACCAAATTACAGTTTTTACCCGATTATTCTCTAAAGGGGCCGAATTTGAAAAAATTACCGGACACCTGTCCGCTTTTTTTTTTAATGAACGACGATAAGCTTTAACTGTTTTTGTAACTTTTCTAGTTTAGGAGATTTGAGGTTACCGAATTTACGTTTTTACCCTTTTTTTAACCCCCAAAAAATTTGAATTTCCAAAAATCCCATCTTATTGGATACATTAAAGTGGTGTAGGGTATAAACATTGTAATGTTCGACTTAATTTCAAGTTTCCTTTTCACTGGAGAATGCTATTGAATTAAAGTGTAATGAAAGTGTATTTCAACACTTGAAATTTGAATGTTTGACTGGAATTAAACTTGTTTTAAACTTTAATTCATGCAGCAATGCTTATTTGGTATAGTGTGACAACTATAAGGGATCTATAGTCGACATAAAGCCCACAATGGTTAGTATCAATATTTTCCCCAAACAACATACAATTGAGGAGGTATACAATTGCCACTCTCTTGTGAGCATTCTTCCAGGAGACCATCATGATGCCTCCTCTTTCTTGAAAAGAAAGTCGTTCTTTATAGACAAATAAATACTTAATTAACACCATTACTTACATTTTTTAATTATCTAGATCTCACAAATATAGATTTCGATAGAATGTTGGTAGATTCCGGTTTGGAATAGTCATAAATTTCCTTTAATGTGCATAGCTAGTCCTAAAGTTCTGGTTCTCTAGCTTTAAACACAAGTGTAAAGCTTTTGGTAAGTCCGGTGGTTTTTTGGAGATCTGATGGGAAGTCTTCTCAGATCTCCCTCCCTTCAACCCTCTTATGAAGGTGTCCAAAGCCTTATCCCTTTGCAATAGTTGCAAAGATTCCTGTCTTATGTCCATAGAGCTAATATTGTTAAGTATAAAGAATAAATGTTTATAGACCTTCTGGTAGAATTCCTGAATCGTTTCTGTTCCCTGAACCAATGAAGTTAACTGATATTCGAGAGTAATAACATCTCTCTTATCTGCATAGTGCAGAGTTTAGCAGTGATAAATTATAGTATTTTGCAAATTAATAGATGTTTTAGGTTCTTTTATTTCTTCGCAAGAGCTAAGTTACAGCTCCCTTGTGTTAAGCGAAGTGTGTCTTTATTGAAAAAGTTCTTAGATTATATAGTAATTAATTGCTTACACAGCATTATTCATAAAGTGGATTGTGTAACAATTGGACAGTACATTGAACGCAAGAAATACATACAAACAAAGCCACGATCAGTAAAATATTTAAAGTATTGACTGTTTAATCGACTTTGTAATATGATATTATTTTTAATTGCTTTTTCAATATTCTGTCGGCATAAGCGATACATGTTTTATGCTACAAAATTCTTTCCCAATTCAAGGGTGTATTTTACGATTCTAATATGACATCTGCCAACAATTTTATTCCTTATTACACTAAGGATTTCAAAGTATTTGGTTGTTCCCCTTAAATATTTTTAAATGTTCAAAATTCGCTCAACAGATTTCCTCCTGGTACTACGTTCTCCTGTCAATCACCTGATTCCTAGGATTTCTAACTTGTTCTTGTATTGCCTCAGTGATCATTTTCCTAATTTTCATTTCTAAATCCCTAATATTAAATGGTGCCTAATCATCCTTAAATATAAGTGAAGCAGCGGCAGTTTATTTCCAACACCCTGTATTTTGGCCGAACCAGCTGCTCGGGGGCACTTTTGTGTCTGCCCACTATTCTTCGGGAAACTACGGGAACGTGCTGACTTGCAGGACGATTTAATTTTTATTTTTTATAGTAATATATACATATGTTTCAGGGAGACAATTTGTTTGCACTTTTAATTGTGTCAATCCATGTAATTTCTACACGATTAATGTTCTTGCAGTTCATTCCTCCTTTTGTCGCAGTTTCAATCAGATGAGGAGACATTTGCTCTTCTATCAGAGGAAAAATCTTTTCTCCTCCCTCATCTGCATCCAAAAATTGGATGCTGCATCTCCAGTACCTGGTCGAACCAAAGATTACCTTCAGAAACGAAAACAAAATATAAGCGATTCATTATTTCTTGAATTCAAAATTATTTTTAAATTATACGAATTTATTATAAAGAAAATTCTTTCTCTTTTACATCTTTAACTGTTGTAGGTAACATATCAAATTATATATTCATTTAATTATTAATACTAATGGTGTCAATTTTATCTCTTGATGGAAAATTTCCTGAACATTTCTTTCAGTCAGCTTCGAATACGTTTTATCTCTTGATGGAAAATTTTATGTGCTATAACCTGAACATTTCTTTCTGTCAGCTTCGAATACGTGATGTTATATCAAAGCTGCATCCGCTTCCCCAATTATTTTGAATTATTTTGATGATACTTGTTGCAATGGATTCCTATCAGCTTGATGCGGTCTGGCAGCCTATTTATAGTCTATAGGACGTGGTTCACACTAGGAAACTTTTTTTGGGAAACTTTTGACTTTTGTGTGTGAGAGAAAGAAATATCAACCATCTCTGTCTCTCACACACAAAATCAAAAGTTTCTCAACAAAAGTTTCCCAGTGTGAACCAGGTCTACGTCTACCTTTATCCGAAGAACTTTCAACATTATTTTTTTTCTTTCCTTCTAAACCATGCGTCATTTCAGTTCCGTCAAATCAAGGTAATGATGATCCTATTTAGTCTATACATATTCTTCTAGTGTTACTGTTTCCATATCATTTAGATCTGTCTGGTCAAGTTGTTAACTGATTGTTAAACCCGAAAAATTCTTAAAATTTGTTCTTAAACAAATTCCAACTTTTATTTTGAAGATTTGTTGTTTTTGCTTTTTTTTTTGTTAAGAAATTATCAAAGTTGTTCAATAATAGAATTAAACAATGCACAAAACTAAGAATTTTATTTATACTTACGTCTTAGTAGGGTGATGTTTTGGGATTTTTCGTATTATAACGCCAAATCATCTTCAACGAGGCATAAACGGACTCGAACTAGTCTTCTTTTTCCGTCAAGACATTCCCTCGTTTAATCCTATTTAGCCATACATATTCAACTGATGTTACAGCTTTGTCCCATTTTGAATGGAAAATCGGTAATGATATTTAATGTCTGTCAAATGTGATTAACTTTATCAAACATTTATTTCATCTTTATCCTCGTCAATTTGGTCTATAATTCCCTGGATTTTTTTTTAATAACGATAAAACACTCAGAAAACTCAATTATATGATAGATAATGTAGAGAGCCAAAACTTACTTGTTTCCACTGCTCAACAGCTTTTGCACATCCAACTAAAGAATTAAGGGACTCTGTAAGTAATTGCCATTGTTCTTTGTACTTGAATTTGGACATGATCCCGCTGAACTGTCCTCTTGCAAATTCCAAGTTTTCGCTCATAAAATCCACCAGTTTTTCCTTCTGGTATTTTGAAATTCTTTCAATTTTCTAAAAATAATTAAAATTAATTTAAGTTTTAATTAAAAATAAAATCTTTCTTACCTTTTCTTTATTTTTTGTATTCATATTATATTTTTGGAAAAAATTTGTTTTCACACCGTTTTTAAATGTGAGTTGTTTTGACAGTTCATGTAAGAAACTTTTCACAAAATTTTCTTACAGAAACACTTTGACTCGCAAATTTCCAATAAGTTACGTCAAAAAACTTAAATGACAGATAGTTCTCACAAAATGAAATTACAGAAACACTTACATGCGAGATATGAAATCGTGTTTCAATTCACGTTGTTTTTTATTCAATTTCACAATTTCATGCGAGAAATTACTCGATGCGAGAGTTACAGAAACGAACTGTATATTTTTCGATTTAAAAAAAAACTTCGATTCTATTTTTAAATGTAATATTTCATAAATTGTTTTTAATAAAAGACGTATACAAATTGAATCTATCTCTAAATAGAAAAGAAAATTCTTGTCCTTCATTAATGATTTTTTTATATGAACTTTGTGGACTCTGATAATGAAATATATCGGTTATCCCTTGTAACGACGGAATTTCTCCTCTACGCTGAGATAGCTCAGCGTTGTCAGGTCTTTATCAGAATCAACGAAACAACGGCTAATCCTGGTATAATTTTCATTACCGAAATTTTAGCAATAGTGGACTTTAATATTTATATATGATAAGCGTTTATATTTACCCGATCACATCTCTAAAACTAATGTAATATCAATGTGTGAAGTTAACTTCCTTTGTTATGTGAAATTAAAAACAAAAATTATTTTTAAGTGGACACCGACTTGTCCACTATAATGAAACACGTTAATTTTTGGTTTACAATTTTATTCAACGACCGCTTTGGTCAACCTCCCAAGTAAGACTATCTCTAACAATATTTTTTAAATGCTTAAATCTAAATAATTCTGCTGATCTAACTTATTCCATTCCCACGTTGTGAAATCTTCCAGACGAAATATTATTCTGCATTCTATGCACCGTCAGCACAACCTTGTGTAGATTTTTCCCGCTCATGTATACTTGATTGTGTCAACTGTGATGACTCCAAGATTTTGTTTGTGTGGCCTATATGAATATTAAAAACATCGTCCAGCGCTGATGTCCGATCTATAGAAAGTACTAGTTTTCTCTTCCTGATTAATTCGATTCGTATTGATAAAGATATTGATTTGGTTCCTTGCAATTTGTCTCATTATTTTTTAATTGCAACAACCTAATTGTTCTTCATCATGACACATTCTTAGCATTCTTAAGTTCCCTCAAAGCGTTCATTTGTCTAAGGGAAGTTGTGCAAAATAAATTCTTTTAACATTATTGAATTATCTTACAACTGGTTTAAGGTTGTTGTTATTATTATAAATTTCCCAAGCTTCGCGATTTCTATATCTTCTAGATATTCTCAGAAAGTTTCTTATAAAATTCAGTTTAAACATAAAAGAATCACAAATAGAGAATAACATATAAAGAATCAAAAAACTGTCAAAAATTTGGGCAATTTTGGTATGACCCAACTTTTAGCAGTTCTGGTACTTTATAGAGTTTTTAATATATTTTTCCACGGGCACTCTCTCCCAACCAAGTTTCAGTATATCAGGATGATAGATTTGATCTAATGTCACTATTTTGCGAATTGATTCGACCAATTCTTCTTGGAAAATGTTGACTATTTTCCTCGAATAGATACGCCCTTGCACGAAGTTTAAGGTATTCTGAAATCGTATCTTAACTGCTATACAATCCATATAGTAAGCTTTCAGATTTTGATTCGCCACTTTGTTATCCGGTACTTTGATTAGGAGGTCGCCACTTCTCATTTCAGTTACTTCTAATCCATTCTTTCTAATGAAGTTGAGTCCTCGTTCTTCTATCTTAAATTCCAATTACCCAAAGCAAACGTAAGGGTGATCGATATATATCTTCTTTTTTGCCCCATACAAATAATTCCTAAGATTGTCAGGATCCCAAGCGATCGAGAAAAATAAGCTATAGGTTTATCATTATCAATTTCCCCTTGTGATAACACTGCCGAAATGGCCATATTGGATTCTATTCAACCACCCCTCAACAGAATTAATCTATCTTTTCTTCCATTTTTATTTATTCCATTCAAATAACTCTTGTATTGTTCCTAGGATCTGGTCTTCGGACATAATAGCATTTGTTACTGAAGGGTTCAAATATGATTTTAGGATATTTACTAGTTTGTCTCTAAAAAAACTCTATAACTACTATTGTATGATATGGTTTAATCTCAAAGTTGTAAGAACTCACCTCGCCTTTCAAGATTATAATTTGCTTCTTAAACAGATTAAGTGAAAAATTTGTAAAGTGATTCAAATTTTGCGCCGAGCTTTTCACTTCAACAACTTGTGGAGGCCTTTGCAACGCATCTCATTAAAGATCTTCACTAATACTGGACCATATAAATAGTTTCTCAATGATTTGAAAGCCCACACTATCGCAAGCATCTTCTTTTTAATGGTGACATAATAATGTTCTCCTGTCTTGTCCTATATCTGTCTCATTGCCTGTTTCGGGTAGGGGATCATGCTGATCTTGTTCAATATGATTAATTCTGTGTAGTTTGCGCAGTTGGTTAAATTGGGCTGACTGGGAAAAAGTAGTTTAATCAATGTCCATAGGGACTGGAGGTTTTTGATTGATAAGGTCGTGGTGGTTGTAAATTTTGTTGTGGGTAATAATAATTTCTATTGTAATTTTGTCCATATGGATTTTTGGAAATTTTGTCCGTAGGGAATTGTTGTTCTTTAATGTTAAGTTTAACGTTAAATCGATGTTGGTTAAAGCGTGGCATAGAACAATGAGGAATATGTGTCAGTTGTGGGTCGAATGTTTGGTTTGGGTTAGTATTGTTAAATTTCCTATGTGGAGTAAATAAAAACATTGCAAAAAGGCAAAGGGAAACATATAAAACTTAAACGTTTAAAACAAAATCCTCAGAATAAATCAAAGCGTTGTAGAAGAAGGAACTTTAAAGATATTTTTGGAAACTTGAAATGTCTGGATTTATAGAATGTATGAAAAGTGAATTGGATTTATTTAAATCTCAAACGAGTGTCATCAAAACAGAAGAAATATGTTACAATCCAATCGCTTCATTGGAAAACTCTAGTACTATTGAGTTTGTTTCATTAGGAAATGGTGAAACATATAGAGATCTTAATAGTAATTACCTGAGATTAGTGGTTGAATTGTGGCAATTTAATTAATCAAGGAACAATTCGCATTGAAGGACGTTTTGGAAAACCAATTACAGAAGCAATCACATATTTAGTATATTGCGAATTTGATGGTATAAAAGAAATTGACAAATCTCGTAGTATTATTCAATCACTTTGAATTCAACAAATATTTTATACACTTTAAATTCAAATATTATAACTCAAAACAAATTTAAGGGAGCTTTCGCTAGTAATAAATTACCCAAAACCGTTACAAAACCATCATTTCATATTGCTAATACTGATCCATCTGACATGCCTAAAAATAAACTTTCCTAAAAATAAACCAGCTGAATTCTTCTGCTCTGCAGGTCAACCACCAATTAATCCATTTATTTCGTTTTTAAATAGAAATTCCAAAACATTTAAGTTAAGCACGACGATATTCGTGCTTTAAAAAAATAAGGGTTGGGCCTCCCATGGGGCCCAACTCACCTTTTAAAATAATACACAATTAAAATTTTATATTTATTAATTTATTTCCGTTAAACTATCCCGATGTCAGCCTAGAATTGAACTGATTTTAATTGTCAATTCATTTAAAAATTAAACTTAATTCTAGTTTACAAAAGTGCTCAATATAATTAATAAAAATGCTTAAACTAACTTAAATTAATGGGAACGGATGGACAACCTTTTATTCCCATAAAAATGCACGCATAAGCGGAGTTTCAAATTACTACACACTTGCCCAAAAGAATTGCTTAGTTGCTGATCCATTGACAACCGGTTTTAAGTTATCTGTAGTATTCAGCACTGGCATGGTAATACGACCGAATATTTTCTTCCAGATTACGACCAGAATTATCACCATTGTTACAATACACAAGAAAATTGCAGCATTCGACCCAAGAGAGAGAGAGAGAGATTCACATGACGCGCTAGACTTCGAATATGTTCAATATTCCTTTCATGGAGTTCATGCAAAAGATTAGTGTCAAGTTTGCGTGTTTTTTCGTACACATTCGATAGTAGTGGAGGAAGTGCCTGTAAGCTCGTGATTCTTTCATTTGTAAAATTTCTCTCACCGACTACAATTGTTTCGTTAAAAATTCGTATAAGATATGCCCCATTGACGCTCACAGTATTTTGTTCAGAAGAAACGTTTCCTCTGAAATTGCTGACGTATATGAGACCATTCTCTATAAGTTCTATTATAGTTTTCTCATTCGAACGGAATGTACATTTTGCGTTGGTTCCCCTTAAAATTCTCTATAAGCAGTCCTCGTCTTGTAGCTTTTCTAGTTGTTCTAATGAACAAATTGTGACGTTGTTAAGTGATGAACAGTGATCCTTAATGCCATAAATTTTCTAGTGATTTAAAAGAACCGTGTTAAATTTTAAATCAAGCTGGCGATTTACGGATATGGCCGCTCTAATAATAATTTTATTGTATCTAATAGAATCAACCTTTGGTATTGATATTACGTATAATAAAGACGTTCCGTTCGATAATATACTTGGCTTTCCATATTCTATTGCTTCGATCTCGTTATTGTATGGAAGCGATTCGACCTCAGAAACAATCTGATGAATTTCTTCCATATTCAACAAATTTGTATTCACAATGACTCCTTTTGCATGTTGGCAAGCCCGTACAATGTCCGCAATATATTCCTTGATCGCTATTATTTGGTTAAGTGCTTCCCGGATGATATCGTCCGATTCCGACGCTACCACTTTATTGTTAAATCGGTCGATAAGGACGTTCATTTTCCGTACTAGCTCATCAGTTGTACTAAATAAATCCTTATTTACAACGTACTGCTGCTCATTATTTTCAATTAATTTCTGCTGGCTGTCCAAAATCGTATTCCAATCGGTTGCGTCAGGGTTTCCAGCTATCCATTTCCATGCAGAGCCAACCCAATCTATGGATCTCTTATGTCTTGTGATTCCTTTCATTGTTGTTATTCGGTCGGGCCTTTTTGAGTTGATATTCGAACATCTCCTTGCCCTTCGCATCTTTTGCAGTTGCAGTAAATACATCTGCAGTTGTTCGAAGCATCTCCTCAAATTTGTCCAGATGTATCACATGTACGATGTTTAGATATCCGTTTATAAGCCATCCTTCTCCGTCCTTGATTGTTACAAGCGGTGACCGGTACTCGAAGACGTGAAAACTTCCAACATTTGTTGAAAGTAAAACAAAAATACTTAAAAATTCAAAATGTTAAATATATGTTAGTACTTATAACTTGGGTGCTATGCGTAGAATTGGACGAGTTTAATAGTGCTTATGTCAAATAAAATGTATACTAAGGGTACAAATTAAATATAATTTGATATACAGATTATACGAAAAACTTGATAAGATTAGTTGGTTATTAATCAGTGTTCTCTTGATTTTAGTAAAATGATTTAATATAAATGTAAAATTTAAATTTCTTAAATACTAAATTATTTAAAATATTTTTTTGTTTAATAATAGCTTTTAAATTTCCAATAAAATAATTTTTTTTATATAAAAATGTTTCCTCTTTTTTATAGATTACAATTAATAATGAGGAATTCTATATATATCCCAATCCAGTTTTGGATTTGGTTACATTCATGATTAGTATGTTATGATTTTTGGGTTAAATACAAGGGTACACACTTTTACATTTTAACATTCAGGATCGCAGTACGCTGGGATTGGAATCCCATATTGGTCACATTTCTTATTTTATAGCACGTCTTCAACTATTTCACTTCCACAAAATTTTCATTCATTCTCTTCATGAAATTTCTTTCATTACTGGAATAAAATTTTCTTTTTTTCACAAAAAATTATTTCATATGGAATTTCAAAATCATTTCCATATTTCATTTATCAAAAATTATTTCAGAAATTTCATATAATTCCTTAATAATAATTTTGTTTACAAGGAATGACATTTTAATCATCCTTATATTTCACTAAAAAAATTTTTTTTAATATTATTATTTCACTTCGCGAGCCAAGATTTTTTTAGGACCCGGCACGTCTTTTTTTCCAACTGGCCGGTCCCTGCTCGGTCGCCAGTTAAGCACGACGATATTCGTGCTTTAAAAAAATAAGGGTTGGGCCACCCATGGGACCCAACTCACCTTTTAAAATAATATACAATTAAAATGTTATATTTATTAATTTATTTCCGTTAAACTATCCCGATGTCAGCCTAGAATTGAACTGATTTTAATTGTCAGTTCAATTAAAAATGAAACTTAATTCTAGTTTACAAAAGTGCTAAATATAATTAATAAAAATGCTTACACTAACTTAAATTGTTATGTCAAATTAAAAAAAAAAAATATTTTTAAGTGAACACCGACTTGTCCACTATAAATGAAACACGTTAATTTTTGATTTACAATTTTATTCAACGACCGCTTTGGTCAACCTCCCAAGTAAGACTAACTCTAACAATATTTTTTAAATGCTTAAATCTAAATAATTCTACTGATCCAACTTATTCAATTCCCACTTTGTGAAATCATCCAGACGAAATATGATCCTGCATTCTAGCTTGCGCATGTGCACCGTCAGCACAACCTTGTGTAGATTTTTCCCGCTCATGTGTACTTATATATAAAAAAATAAATAACAATGAATAAAAAAATATATGTAAGTTAAAGTGTCCCTTGAAGGGAACACTAAAAAGTTAAAGTTGGGGCCAACCCTTGGCCCGTTTTCCTATGTTTCAAATAAGACAAATTTTGTTAGATTACTAATTACCTGGTTTATTATCCAAAATTGAATGGGCCTTGGCAATGGTAAACGATACAATTTATACTTAAAATATGTCAAGTAAACAATAATATATCATGCACACTTATCAATAACCTAATATATAATTTATACTTAAAATATGTAGGTTGCAAATATTGCAACATAAAATAGTTGAAATATGATCGACTTCATACTGTCAGCATGTTGCTGCAATAAGTGCGTTCTATTTGTTGTGCGTAGTCAGCAGGTTGGAAGAATAAGTATGTTGAACTCTTTGTTGTGCATGGTCAGCAGGTTGGTAGAATAAGTATGTTGAACTTGTATGACGTCAAGATGTGGAGCGTATTAACTTGTATTATGTTGTTTTTACTTCAATTTTCCTTTCAAAATCTAATAATGCTTCCAAAAGCATTTTGTCGTTGCCATCAAAGAGCGATGTCAACGACATACAAAGACCCTTTGGACTTAGCATACTCCTTTTTATCTCTGGATTGACATTAGTGTAGTGGTATGAAAAAAAGTGTCCGCGTCCTGTTATAGGATGGTTGTCTGCTCAAAAGGAAAATAATTGTATAATCCCAAAGAATATTTTTGGGACTGAAAAAAATGTCCGTTTATGGGATGTGTCCGCTTTAGAGAGTTGTCCGCAATATAAATTTAATTTTAATTTATATTATCAAATAAATTTGACAATTTTAAGTCGACTTAAGCCGCATTTTTTTTTTTTTTGCGGCGGCTCAAGTAACTAAAAATTTTACGGCGACGAATATACGCCCGGCCTCGCCATCTGCTTTTAAAAGCTGTCGAAACCATTAGCCTTTATTCAAATCATTGACTATCATCAATTTTTTTCTGGTCAAGCTTTCCAACTTCTAATGGGTTGTTAATATTTTCCCGTCAAGTTTCCTTAATCTATTTCTAATATGTATATGGTTTTTATGGTTCCGCTTTCCCTTGGTGTTGACAGTTTACTTTTCTCAATATCTATTTAGTATATTTGTGGTTTTATGATGGGGTCTGTTCATGGTAATAGTTCTTCTTCCTCAACTTATCGTCAGTCATCTATGTCATGATTACCAGGACCATTGACTATGATATCTAACTACTGGTCAAATTCTCCAATCTTTTGCTTATAACATTTCTTTCAGTTTTCTTAATCTCCTGCCAAAAGATATGTAATTCTAAGAATCCGTTTTCCTAAGAATTATGATTTTCCCCAATTTATGGAAGTGGGGAGGCAGAAGAGAATCTGCCTTCCCATTTGTTTTCAATGAAGAAGAAATTATTTTTTGTAAAATTGCAAACATACAGAATGGAAAGAAAATATTTTTTTATAAAATTGTAAACTTGCAGAAGGAAAGAAATTATTTTTAGTGAAAATTGACACCAATATATTTTTTTTTGTATAATACATACAATATGGCTCAATGTTTACATATGCAGCCTAAGTTAAGATTTTCTCAATTTGAAATATTAAACAGAAAGCAAAATGAGCGATAAAAAGTGGACAATTACTTATAAATGACGTGAATCAACAATTGGTCCGGCAATATTTAAATTATATTATAGCTAACTTTTTTTTAAAAAATTAAATAAAAAACTTATTTAATCATTTGAAGAAAATAGTTTTATTTATAAATATATTTATATTACAAAAAAAAATAAATATCTTAAAAAGATAATTCCAGCAGGAATTTATCCTCCTCCTCCAAATCTTTATTATATCATCATTGACTTGTGTTGCTGTTGTGTCAAATTGATCTAAATCAAAATAATTCCTCTGATCCAACTTATTCCATTCCCACGTTGTGAAATCTTCCAGACGAAATTTGAATAGAAATTGATCCTCCTCCGCTATGAACATCTTCATTATGTCGTCATTGACTCGTGTTGCTGTTGTCTCTGTTGAAGCAGATTTCACCTCGTTGTAGTATTTTGATTTTCTATACTCAAAATAGTGTTTATTCAAAAAATGTCTTTTTTTATTTGCTTCATTAGCAAAGCTAAAATTAGAGCCATACTGAACATATTTGAATTGCAACTGAACATGTATGAATTCATTTATGTTATGTTGAGCGATCGAGAAATATAGGCTCTAGGTCTATCATTACCAATTTCCCCTTGTGATAACACTGCACCAATGGCCCCATTGGATTCGTCTGCCGTCAAATTGAAAGGTCTAACATCATCCTTAATCGGTCTGAGTTTATTTCCCTGCGTGTTTTCAAGTTCCTATAATTTTTTTAAAACTAGATTGGATTCTATTCAACCACCCCTCGACAGAATTAATCTATCCATAATAAGTTTTTCCATTTTTATTTATTCCATTCAAATAACTCTTGCATTGTTCCTAGGATCTTGTCTTCGGACATAATAGCATTTCGTACTGAAGGGTTCAAATATGATTTTAGGATTTTCACTAGTTTGTCTTTAAAAAAAACTCTGTGTCTACTATTGTATGGTATGGTACAATCTCAAAGTTGTAAGAACAAACCTCGCCTTTCAAGATTATAATTTGCTTTTTAAACACATTAAGTGAAGAATTTGTAAACTGATTCAAATTTTGCGCCGAGCTTTTCACTTCAACAACTTGTGGAGGCCTTTGCAACGCATCTCCCACGATATTACTTCTACCGGGTTCATATTTTATCTTACAATTATACTCTTCTAAGATGGCTTTCCATCTTTTCAATTTACTATTCGTGTTCTTATTTCCGAGAGCATATGTTAATGGTTGATGGTCAGTAAAGATCTTCACTAATACTGGATCATACAAATAGTTTCTCAATGATTTGAAAGCCCACACTATCGCAAGCATCTTCTTTTCAATGGTGGCATAATGTTCCCCTGCCTTGTCCTATATCTGTCTCATTGCCTGTTTCGGGTAAGGGATCATGCTGATCTTGTTCAATATGATTAATTCTGTGTAGTTTGTGCGGTTGGTTAAATTGGGCTGATTGGGACATATTCCATAGGGACTGGAGGTTTTGGTTAATAAGGTCATGGTGATAGTAAATTTTAATGTTGTGGGTAATAATAATTTCTATTGTAATTTTGTTCATATGGATTTTTAGAAATTTTGTCCGCATATATAAGTTAATTTATTTTATTGTTTTATTTTAATTTTAAATTTGATTCTTTTCATTTCCCAACTGTTTAGTTTTACAATCAAAGAACGAATGATAATAATTTTAAATAAACTTAACTTAAAGCTTAAGCAAGAGTTATAAAAAGCAAGAGTCATCAATTTTATTTCAGTTTTACTTTTATTTATTGCAGACATGGTGTCAGCAAAAACGGAGTTTCAAAATTTGAAACAATTTATTTTGAATAGATTGCAAATAATAAAAACGAATCGTGTAGTTAAAATAAAAAAAGGTTAATAACATTTAGGTTGTTAACTCTTCCCCCTTTAAATCGAGTGTCCTCAATCGTTTTATAATTTTTTTATTTTTGTTTTTATTTTAAAAAAGTGGAATTTTATGTAGCCTCGGAGGTTTATCTGGAGCAATAATCCAGAAATTGTCCATTCTCCGATTATAAGACGTTTTCTCACAGTTGTGATGATTTCTGTATTATTGATTTGGAGTTCACTAAGTGCCTCAAGAGATAAAAGATTAAATCGACTTTTTTCAAAGGGAGTGGGTTGTAACATAGCTGGCACGGTTTGCAAAGGTGAAGCTTGCCAGTTGCTAAATGTTCTATTTTCAATTTTAATAGTCATATTATGGAACTTAATTAAGAATGTTCCGGAAATATTATGTGTTTTTTCGTTTTCAAAAATTGACCCATGATAATCATTTAAAAGAATTATACCTGAGTCTATTTCTTCAATTAAAGGAACTAGAAGACTAAGGAGTGAGATAGAAAAATTCTTAACACACGTTTTTCATTACATTTTTCAACCAAAGTATTATTTGATTTTTTTTTGATCAAGTTACCTTTGAAAAACATGTCAGTTATTATGTGTAATG
>NC_060950.1:56545188-56546714 GCF_022045245.1 Lucilia cuprina | reverse complement strand
ACACCTCATTTCATGACTTACTTACAAAGTCAATTTATGAATACAACTCCTCAATTCACTCTGTTACTAGAAAAAAACCAATAGAAATATTTTTTGGTAGGAAGTGTAGAAATCAAATGGAAATAGAAGATGAGCGAAAAGAAATTAGTAATAGATTAAAAGAAAAACAAGACTTAGAAAAACATAACAAGGATAGAGATAAAATTAAAAATTATTCAGTAGGTGAAAAGATTTATGTTAAGGTAAACAAAAGGTTAGGATCGAAACTGTCTCCTCGGTACAGAGAGGAAATAGTGAAAGAAGATAGAAATACTATGATTTTAACTAATTCAGGAAAGATAGTTCATAAAAGTAATATTAAAAGGTAAATTGTTCTACAGGATCCAACTAATCTGCATCCAGGCGGAGTTCGAAATGGTTGATTATTCATCGTCCCATATAATAACTATCGATAAGGGAACGGCAAAAATACAGCAGGGAACATTTACAATAATTCACGTAATAAAAATGAAAGAGTATGAAGAATTTTTAAATAATGTGCAATCATTCATTGAACAAAACATCCCCAAATCCCACAACGAATATCCTCTTCTTATCCATGAATTAACACAAACTATTTACATCCTAGAAGACCTTACCCCTATCCCTAACAATCGACAGAGAAGATCTATAGACGCCATTGGAACTGTATGGAAGTACATAGGAGGTACTCCTGATCATAATGACTTCCAATTATTAGCTAGTAATATTGCTGATTTAAATAAAAATAATAATAAGCAAGTTTAACTATAAGATTTAATACAATAACTAATCAAATAAGAAAAGATGTTTATTTGGAAAATGAAATTGTAATTAATTTGCAAAACAAAATAAGACTAGTTAAAGAAGAATTAGTAAATATCGAACGCGCCATTTTATGGGCAAGAATTAATATTGTAGATCCACTTTTATTAAGTAAAAAAGAAATAAATATTGCTATGAAAACATTAATAGAAGAAAATATAAATTTTTCCAGCCCAGAAGAGGCACTAGAATTTTCAAAAGTAGCAATAATAAATAATGATAAAAGAGAAATATTTTATTATTAAAATTATATTAAAATTCCACTAACAAAAAATGAAAATTATAAAAATGTAATAATAAGACCAGTAAAAAAGAAAAATAAGGTAATTCATTTAAATTTCAAAGAAATTATATTTAACAAATATGAAATGTTTGCTATTAGAGAAAAATGTAAAAGTTATAATAATTTAACTATCTGTAATGAAAAAAAATTTACTTAATATAACAGAAACAAATTGTATTCCTAAGCTTATTAATAATTTGAATTCATCTTGTATTATAAGTAATAAGGAGTGAGATCGAAAAATTCTTAACATACATATATATTTATAAAAAAGAAACCACTAAACTTACAACTTTATTTTTTTTTTTTATTTGATTCAAATTATTATTACAATTTACAAAAAAAAATATTTTTATAGTTTTAATCACTAGTGATGAAATTTTGAACCCTTTTCGGAAAC
>NC_060950.1:56536650-56545088 GCF_022045245.1 Lucilia cuprina | reverse complement strand
TAAGTTTCTAAATTTTAATTAAAATTTAATATTACTTATATTAGATTTTAATTACACATAAAATTAAATATGATTTAATTTTAATTAAGATTAAACATAATTTAATTTCACTTCATAATTAATAAGTTATATATTTTGATAAGAGGAAATTTGTGAAAAAAAAAATTTTAAAATAAATTTTGATACAAGATAAAAGTCTTGCAAATGGAACTTCAGTAAATAATTTTTTTTTTAATCATAAAACATTCTCTCATATCATTTATAATCATAATTCATCCAAATCACTCATTTAATTCATTCATTCATTAAAAACTAACAAAAGTAGAATTTTGAAATGTAGAAATTTCTAATACTAATTTAAAAATGGAAACAAATCGAAGCATATAAAAAGGAAATCTAATATAAAGTAAATTATTAAGCAATTGAGATCAAGAAGAATGAAATTAAATATCCTGAAATATAATTAAACAAGAAAAAAGAAAATCAAATGTGGGAAAAAATTTTAATTAATTAAATCTGAAGAAAAAAAAAATTAAAACCCGAATTAAATAAATTGAGACTTGTGTTAAATTAAATAATAAAAACACTGAATATTAATTGAAATTAATTTGAAAAATACAAAAATCTAAAAGAGATATTGTACTAAAATAGTACGTTATACAAATTTATGAATTTAGCTAAACAATATAAACCGTTCAACTGTAACATCATCATGGTTGCTGGGCCCATCAAGTTATGCTGCTGATATTTTATAACAACGAACTAAGTACAAATCTACAAAAGTTGTGAGTAAATTTTACATTTTTTTTTCTTATTATTATTTTCTTGTAATTATTATTAGAATCATTACAATCCTGACATTACATATATTAGAAGGGCAATGTCAGATGTTAAATTTTATTAAGTATTCTAATTATAAAGTTATATTAATAAGTTCATAAAGTTTATGATTTTTATTTTAAAATTTTTAATTGAAATGCTACAAATAAATATTGTTTCTTGAATTTATAGAAAACATAAAATCATGCAATTATAAATAATTTAAACGGGGAATGATAACTAAAACCAAATATGAACTTCAGTAAGTAAAAATCGTGTCTAACCTAGGGACAAGTTATAATAAGGGTATCTTTCTTGTCACGGCGTCTGACTTACTGTCAGTGGGTGGGAATAAGTGTACCCTACCTGGCGTTACATCTTGCCATGGTTCGTTTTGTGAATTATTATTTGAAGTTTTTTGTTTTCTTTTTGCACACAATTGGTATTTTGTTGGCATGTATAGTGTGTTATATGTTTATGCGCAATAGAATATATGGGTTAAGAACCAAATTTTACCGCACCTATAGCTAGCTGGGAAGTCACCTAACATGCCTCTTAAGCAATATTTTATTTATGGTTTAGGAAAAATGAATTCTGAAAATCTCATATAATTTTTATTATTCGTCTTACAACCGGCGCGTAACACATTTGAACAAAACCCAAATAGCAAAGCTGGAAGAAGCAATTCACATGTATCCGAATTTATTTACAGAACCTAACCATAAATTAACCTACACTTCTCGAGTGCGGGGAGAAATTAGAACAACTACTGATACACCAGTCTTTTCAAAAACATATCCCTACCCTATGGCACTAAAAAGTGAAATAGAGAAACAAGTACTTGAGCTTTTAAATGATGGAATAATTCGACCATCAAAGTCCCCATATAATGCACCTGTTTGGATCGTTCCAAATAAAATGGATGCTCAGGAGAGAAAAAATATAGAATGGTAATAGATTACAGGAAATTGAACTCAATTACTGTGCCAGACCGTTATCCGATTCCGGAGATAAATGAGGTATTATCAAACCTAATGGTTTTTATGTTGCCGTATTATAACCTGACACAGTTTAGCTAATTTATTCAAATTTTATTATTAGAAGTTTAATCATACAAAACTTTTCAATGGACACGATTTTTAGCTTCTGGGTTAATTTAGTTGAAGTTATTATTCCCCCCCTAATATATATGATACTTGATCTCAAACATATTTGATTTTTTTTTGTTATTACGATTTATTAATTCGACCTATAGTGAATTAGTTTCCATATAGTTTCATTTTTTTTAATTTTTAAGCTCTTTATACCACAATATAATCCAATTTTAATACTTTAGATTTTTTTTTTGTATTCTGAATATTTCGTTATGAACACTAGAAATTCATCTAGAGGCCCTACAAATAATTCGGTTAGTAGAGGAGGTAGACGTTTATCTGCTTCACGCAATAACATTTCTATAGAACTTCAGGGTAGTCCCAAAAGTCAAAGACCAAAAGTTGTTCACTCCCCTACAAATAAAACAGTAGCTCATAGTTCAAATAGTTTACATTCTAATCTGTTCCAGGATATAATAGTTATGGACGATCAAAACTCAGCGTCACATCCACAACTTTTCAGTTGTGTAGCTTCTGAGGAAGTACCATCAAGAACGTCCTTAAATCCGAACGTAACTCCATTCGAATATCCTTCTGGTTCCAACAATAATGGGTCGTTAGCTCCTAATCCAAATAGTGTAAACCCAAACAATACGTCCTCGTTAGATTCATTAATAGAATTGATGCAGCAAACTATGAGAAGTACACAGGAAGAATTTCGTAGAGAACTTACATCAATTAGGGAAAGCATTTCTCAAATTGGTAGTGCTTCTACAGTGACTTCAAATAGACAACCATTAAACTTACCAAATTTTTCGTCATCGAATACACCATTCTCAAACTCTAACCATATATCTGAAGGTCAAAGTAGAATATTAGAAAATCCAAATGTGAAATTGGAAAAGTGGAGAATATCCTACGACGGTACTGGATCTATCTCAGATTTTCTTTTCAAGGTTGAAACACTTTGCTCGCGTACTAAATGTTCCGATGAACATTTACTCTCGAATTTTCACATTTTATTAGATGGTCGTGCTGAGCAATGGTATTGGCTCTTTGCGAAGCAAAATCGAAATATTAGCTATTCATTTTTACTGAAGATTTCGTTGCGTAGGCAACAATATAAGGAAACGTATGACGATTTCCATACTTCAATTGTAACAATGAATCTAAGGTTACAAAATCCATTGCCAGATTCTGCACTAATAGATATTATGAAGAGGAATCTAAATTCAAATTTAAGATTTTTATTATTTAATTCACAACCACGCGATATAAACGATTTCCGAGATATTGCCCGAAAAGCGGAGAAGGTTCTACGAGACACAAAATTTCAAACTCCGAACATAGCTTCGCCTAGAAACATTAGTGAACTTGATAATCCTTCTGAGGAAATTTGCGATTCTGAAACTATAGATCCTCAATTAGAGTCACTACAATTGAATAATCGGAAAGCAAGATATGACTATTCCCGCATTCAATGCTGGAATTGTTTGGAATACGGTCATTCCTACATATATTGCTCCGAAGAAATTAAAAAGCCATTTTGTTTCAAATGTGGACAGAAAGGTAGTTTGACACCAAAGTGTCCAAATAACCATGTATTTCAGGGAAATCGCAAAGTGGGCGAACTGGCAACCGGGGACACTCGTCCACCCCCTCAAACCCCGAGTTTGAACTAAGCTACGAACGTGATCCGAAAACTTCAAATTCCTTGCCAAATTTTAATTCCATCAATGAAATTTCTAGTAAAGAAAATTCTACACAAACATTTGACTTGTATATATCAAGACCTAGTACTAATTTTACAAAACATACCTCCTCTAACGATAAGGTCACTCAGACATATAGTAATTTCACCAGCGAAAACGAGAAGGATAAGACTATCGCAAATAATCGGAAAACTACTAAAGGCCCAACATTTAAGATAATGAAATGCAGGCTGCGTTTCAAGAAAAGAAAACATTTTCGAAAACTCCTAGAGTCTACCATAATTCACGGATCGGATGACAGACCATTTGCCAAGGTCCAAGTAATTGACGACACATTAGTGGGTTTGCTTGATTCAGGAGCTAATGTTTCAGTTTTAGGCAAGGACTGTTTACAATTTTTAGAAAAAAATAATTTATCCTATACACCGATTAGTTCGTCTGTTCGAACGGCAAATGGTAGTAAACAGAAGGTTGTAGGTTTCTGCACTCTTCCAATACATTTTAAAGGAGTAACAAGACCAATTCAATTTTATTTAGTTCCTTCATTGAGCCAAGTTGCGTATTTTGGTACAAATTTTTGGCGAGAGTTCGCGTTAGCCCCTGAATTAATTCCGACTAATCAGTGTAAAATTTCAGAAATTTCTTCTGACTCGTGTTTAGATCACAATTTCCATGAACTTACTCCAGAACAGAAGTTGCTTTTAGATAAGACCATTTTAGAATTTCCTTCATACGAAAAATTGGGCTTGGGTAGTACGGATTTACTGCAACATCACATTGAAACTGGTGACGCAGTACCAATAAAGTGTAAGCATTATCCACTTTCTCCTCCAAGGCAGGAAGAGGCATTTAAGGAAATTGATAGGTTGTTGAGCATGGGTGTCATTGAAGAATCGAATTCCCCATGGTGTTCTCCAGCCGTGTTAGTTAGAAAGCCAGGAAAAGTGAGACTATGCATAGACTCGAGGAAACTCAACGAAGTCACTAAAAAGGATTCATACCCACTGCCTCACATAAACGGACTTTTAAGTAGACTCAAAGACACATTTTTTATTAGCGGAATTGATTTAAAGGACGCTTTCTTACAAATAAAACTGACAGATTCTTCTAAAGAAAAGACAGCTTTCGTAATACCAGGTAAGCCGTTATACCATTACAAATATATGCCATTCGGACTATGTAACGGACCTCAGACCATGAGTCGCTTAATGGACAAGGTTATACCTTCTCGTCTACGAGAGAATGTGTTCATATATTTGGACGATTTATTAGTCTGCAGTCCAGATTTCGAGTCGCACATTAATCTTTTGTCCCAAGTAGCTTCATGTCTTAAAGCAGCTAAATTGACGATTAACGTAGGAAAGAGCAAATTCTGTCAAAAAGAGATTCGCTATCTAGGATACATTGTGGGTAATGGATGTCTAAAAGTGGATCCCATTAAAGTCGAATGTATAAAAAATTTTCCCTTACCTAAAACCTCTAAACAGGTGCGAAGATTTATTGGCATGGCGAACTGGTATCGCTCATTTATCAATAATTTCGCCGACCTCGCTGGACCACTAACAGACTGTTTGAAGAAATCTAAAGGTACATTTTTCTTAACAGAAGAGGCTAAATTAGCATTCGAAAAATTAAAAATGGCTCTTTCTTCTGCCCTAGTTTTGGCACAACCCAATTTTGAGAAAGAGTTCGTGATACAATGTGACGCTTCCAAAGTTGGAGTGGGTGGCGTATTATTTCAATACGACGATGAGGGAAAAGAACACCCAATAGCATACGTGTCTCAAAAGCTCAATAAGTCACAAAAGAATTATACGGTAACTGAATTAGAATGTTTGGCTGCCATTGTAAGTGTTAATAGGTTTCGTCCGTATATCGAGGGTTTGCGCTTCCGTATCATCACGGATCACTCATCTTTGAAGTGGCTTATGTCACAAAAAGATTTAAGTGGACGTTTGGCACGTTGGAGCCTAAAGCTTCAACGTTATGACTTTGGAATTGAACACCGAAAAGGAAAATTGAACATTGTTTATCGGGAATGGACGTCGAAGACTTGACTCTAACAGAACTACCTTTAGAAATAGATTTATCAGCTCCGGAATTCGAAGATGACGATTACCAACAACTACGAAAGACTATTACGGAAAACAAAGAGTCATTCCCAGATCTTTATATATCAGAAAACAAGGTTTTAAAACGAGTTAATTTCAGACAAGGTCCAGAGGATGAAGAAGAATCTCTTTGGAGGCTATGGATTCCAAAATCATTGTCGGAAAATGTCATTAAATCAGCTCATAATTCTAGTGCTGCGTATCATGGTGGCTTAACGAAAACATTATATCGAATTCGCCAAAAATACTTTTGGCCAACAATGGTTAATGACATTAAAACATATATAGCCAATTGTGATATATGCAAGAGTGTAAAGTCGTCAAATCAAATTTCAAGGCCTCAAATGGGAAACCAAGTTATTACAAATAGACCATTTGAGAGATTATACTGCGATTTCCTTGGTCCCTATCCATTTACAAAGGCGAAAAATTCAGTAATATTCATATGTTTAGACCATTTGACAAAATTTTTGTTCTTAAAACCACTAAAGGCTGCAACCACTGCAAACGTTATTCTGTTTTTTGAGTCTGAACTATTTCCAACATTTGGTGTCCCTAGATACATTCATAGCGATAATGCTAAACAGTTCCTTTCTAAAGAAATTAAAGATTTTTATGACATGTATGAAATAAATCACATTACCACGGGTTTCTATGCGCCGCAGTCAAATGCATCAGAGCGCGCTAACAGAGAGATAATTACAAAAATTCGATGTTTTCTACAGGGGCATAAAGACCACAAAGATTGGGATAAATATATTCCTCAAATACTGTCTATATTAAGGAGTGACTACCATACAGCAATAAAATGCAGTCCATATTATGCAACATTTGGTCAAAACATGATACAACATGGATCTGGGTATAGAATTCTAGATGGAATTGGGTGTTTGCCTGGCGAAGATGTCTGTATACTGGATAATGTAGATAAGTTGACCAAGATCAGGGACAAGATTCGTGAAAACTTGACAAATGCACATATCAAGGCCTCTAAAACATATAATCTTCGAAGCAGGCCTGTTCAATACCACGAAGGGCAAATTGTGTTTAGAAAAAACCACATTTTGAGTAATATGTCGAAACATATAAATAGAAAATTTATGCCCAAATACATCAAATGCAAAATAAGAAAGAAAATAGGTAATAATTTATATGATATAGAAGATCAAAAAGGAAAATATGTAGGAAAGTATCACGCGTCGGACCTAAAATTGTGACTTTTGCCCGGCTTTTGTGGGTCGAGCCACACGTTTATCTTCGAATAATAAAAATTGTGTTGCGAAAAGATCTCATTACAAAATATACCAACATCAGGTAATGTAAACAAAATAAAATCGGTTCCTGTTTGAACTTCAATTTAGGAAAATTTTCAATTCAAAGCAGGTTTGTTACGATTTTTATGTTATAAACAACCTTTATTTTTTATTTTGTTGAATTTTTAACCCACATTCCCAGTTACACAATCAGCCCAGACAACAATTCCAACCACAAGCTCCATACTTTCAACAAAATTTCATACCATCAAGACCTACAGCTTCAAAGCCACGAAGACCCGAACCAATGGACATTGATTATTCTATTCAGTCCAAAAACATTAATTACCAAAATAGACCCCGTCAAACAAATCAATTTCATGGCAAAAGGCCTATACCTGCCACATAATAAATTGCAAAGAAATTTTCACATTGCAGTCAATGAAGAACTTCCTTCTAATGATATGTCATATAACCAAAATGACAATTCCAATAGTTACGAAAATAATTACCGACAAGCGATTCAAGACGAAAATCTTCAAGATTACATACAAGATTATTACCAACAAGAAATCGAACAGGGAAATACCCACACCGAAGATTTATCAGATATTCATTTTTTAGAGTAGCGCATTCTTCACTTCCATATTTTAAATGTAAAACAGAGAATGGCCAAATATTAAAAATAAAAATTATATCCAGCCTTCTCTAGTAACCAAACCAATTCTAAACGAAAACCCCTTTTTTTGCGAATTCTATATCTGGCAACATACAAATTACACACCACACTTTCGTAAATATCTTCAACATACCAAATCATAAAATAAAATTTTATATCTTGCCGTCGTTGAAATCTTTTCATGGCATTCTTGGTCATGACAGCTTAGAAGAACTTAATGCAGTAATCCATGCAAAAACAACAATACATGTTAATAGATAATGTTAAAAAAATTAAAATTTATTAGCATATTTCCCAATCAATCAATAAAGTTGAACTAAGAACCGACCATTTGTTACGATTTTTTTGTTATAAACAATCATTTTTTTTATTTTGTTAAATTTAAGTATTGTGATCCCTAGGTATTTTTGTTAAAAGTTCCTAAGAAACTATTTCATTGAAGGATTGTTGGGAGCGTCGCCAGCTCCACGAAGTTTCGGTATCTTGGTTTTTTTTATAATAAATGCCTGTTTCAAAGCGGATTTATCAAACCTCAAACCTTTTAGCCACGTGGACTTTTCGTCACACTAATCTACGCTTCAAGGAGGATTTGTAAAATCTCAAAACTTTTAAGCCCACGTGGTCCACTAGTCACGTCATTTCACCAGGATCTTCCATAACATCTGCCCGTGTGTCAAAGAGGCTTTCTGAAACCTCATGTGTTTTAAGCACACGTGGTTCTATTTTACCACGTGCCAACGGGGCTTTGTGCAACCTCAGGTTCTAAACAT
>NC_060950.1:56500334-56536550 GCF_022045245.1 Lucilia cuprina | reverse complement strand
TTATTTAATATTAAGGACAGATGGGTATAAACTTCCTGATAAAAACCTTGTATAGAGTTTTTGCCTTGAATCAATGAAGTCATCTGATATTCTAGAGTACCTAAATCAAGCTTATCCCCATAGTGAAGTGTTAAGCACTTAACGATACTTTTCCAATTAAGAGGAGTATTATATGATTCTAGGGCTGCGTCTGCATTACCTATAATTTTGTTGCGGATAACGCTTAATATTCCGAAATATTTTGCAGTTCCTTTAAAATTATCATAAATTTCCAGGACCCTTTCTACGCTTTTCCTCCAAGAATTAAACTCAGCAGGATTACCTGAAAATTCTCTCAAACATTGGACAATATCAGGAATCTTATCTAATTCACCTATGTTGTTCCTATGTCTTTCTTCTATTACTATATCTGATCCATTAGGTAAATCGTCATTTGAAATATTTAACGCTTGAATTGTTGCTCTAACTTGTTCTACGACAAAGGATGCTATTTGTTGCTGTAGTGCAGCATTCATTTGTGGTTGATTTTGGGGATTAATTGGTTAAGGAATTTAGTCTTGGTTAAGGATGGGTGGTCTTATTAGGTTAGATGGATTTGCCATGATTAGGTTTATGAGATTTTGTTAGTAACAGAGAATTTCTTAAAACTTTAAAAAAATTGTTTGTATTCAAAATTACTTTACTTGTAACATTGTTGATCAATTTAACCTTCACTTCTTTCCTATGATTCAATTACTTTTAATTTTCCTTAATTTAATTGTAGTTATTCTAGTTATTTTCAATATTATTGATAATTTTAATTTTTCTTTTTTCCACTTTTCTAAGAATTTACTTGTATTAAATTTTCTTAATTAATTAACTTTTTCCACTTTCTTATTTTCTATAACTTAATTTCTGTATTAAATGCTAACTTACATTAATATGATGATACCCCACATCTTACTACCGACAGTTTTGGGTTGTTCCTTTTTGTCTTTCAACTGCTAGTGGTCCTCCGCTGTACCAATTGTAGTAATCGCTGTCTTGATAAATCCAACGGTGATGTGTCCAGCGGTGAGCTTCTTTAGGTCGGGCTGGAATAACTTGCTACTTGTTGTAAATGTGTCCAGATGAGCTTCTTGAGGTCGTGTTTGGAACATGTAACACAGTGCTAGTTAAAAGGTATCCTTTTTGCTCGGGCGCCAGTTAATTTATTTTATTGTTTTATTTTAATTTTAAATTTTATTCCAGCAGGAATTTATCCTCCTCCTCCTCCTCCATAAAAATCTTTATTATATCATCATTGACTCGTGTTGCTCTTGTTGTCTCTGTTGTGGCAAATTGATTCTCCTCCATAAACATCTTTATTATGTCGTCATTTACTCGTTTTGCTGTTGTCTCTGTTGAAGCAGATTTCACCTCGTTGTAGGATTTTGATTTTCTATACTCAAAATTGTGTTTATTCAAAAAATATCTTTTTTTTTTTGCTTCATTAGCAAAGCTAATATTAGAGCAAAATTCGCAAATGAACATGTTTGAATTCATTTCTGTTATGTTGAGCGATCGATAAATATCGCACCAATGGCCACATTGGATTCGTCTGCCGTCAAATTGAAAGATCTAACATCATCCTTAATCGGTCTCAGTTTATTTCCCTGCGTCTTTTCAAGTTCCTCTAATTTTTTTAAAACTATATTGGATTCTATTCAACCAACCCTCAACAGAATTAATCTATCGTTTCTTCCAGTTTTATTTATTTCATTCAAATAACTCTTGTATTATTCCTAGGATCTGGTCTTCGGACATAATAGCATTTGGTACTGAAGGGTTCAAATATGATTTTAAGATTTTTACTAGTTTTTCTCTAAAAAAAACTCTGTGTCTACTATTGTATGGTATGGTACAATCTCAAAGTTGTAAGAACACATCTCGCCTTTCAAGATTATAAATTGCATCTTAAACACATTCAGTGAAGAATTTGTAAACTGAATTAAAATTTGCGCCGAGCTTTTCACTTCAACAACTTTTGGAGGCCTTTGCAACGCATCTCCCACGTTGTTACTTTTACCGGGTTCATATTTTATCTTACAACTATACTCTTCTAAGATGGCTTTCCATCTTTTCAATTTACTATTCGTGTTCTTATTTCCGAGAGCATATGTTAATGGTTGATGGTCAGTAAAGATTTTCACTAATACTGGATCATACAAATAGTTTCTCAATGATTTGAAAGCCCACACTATCGCAAGCATCTTCTTTTCAATGGTGGCATAATGTTCTCCTGCCTTGTTCTATATCTGTCTCATTGCCTGTTTCGGGTAAGGAATCAAGCTTATCTTGTTCAATATGATTAATTCTTTTCAATTTACTATTCGTGTTCTTATTTCCGAGAGCATATGTTAATGGTTGCTGGTCGTTAAAGATCTTCACTAATATTGGATCATACAAATAGTTTCTCAATGATTTGAAAGTCCACACTACCGCAAGCATCTTCTTTTCAATGGAGGCATAATGTTCTTCTGCCTTGTCTTATATCTGTCTCATTGCCTGTTTCGGGTACGGGATCATGCTGATCTTGTTCGATATGATTAATTCTGTGTAGTTTGTGCTGTTGGTTAAATTGGGCTGATTGGGACATATTCCATAGGGACTGGAGGTTTTGGTTGATAAGGTCATGGTGATAGTAAATTTTGTTGTTGTGGGTAATTATAATTTCTATTGTAATTTTGTCCATATGGGTTTTTAGAAATTTTGTCCGCCTATATATTGTCCTTCAATGTTACGTTTAATGTTAAATCTTGTTTGGTTAAAGCGTGGCATAGAATGCTGAGGAATATGTTCTAGTTGTGGATAATATGTTCGGTTTGGGTTAGTATTGTTAAATTTCCTATGTGTTCTGAATTGTTGGTTTTCCAACTTTAAGCACAAATGTAAGGCTTCGTGTAAGTCTTTGGGTTCACTAATTCCTTATAATCTTAGTATACATAAGTACATGAGTGTTTTTCATTAATTAAATGCTATTTATGCAAGTCATCAGTTTCCAAATTTCATCACTACAAAAGACGTGATCGATCAACCATTTAAAATGTGCTACATTTCTGTAATTCAGTTTCAGTTTTTTCTACAATTATTATTTACCCGATATTCTGTTAATTGATTCAGCAACTCAATTAAAAGATGCTCCAATGAATCAATTAAACGTTCATATATTAATATACAAATAAAATGCATTATTTTACATTGTACCAGTTTTAAATCTTTAATTAATTTATTAGAAACAATGTTTATAACAATAACTTCTTAAAATAAACAATAACAAAAAGTAAATAAAAGGAAAAAATTAAATTAACTTCACATAAAAATGAGATCTATATGTATAAGGAATGAAATTTAAAAGTTAATACCATAAATGATACTTTAAAGCTGTACTAAAAAAGTACATGTTAATTAATATTTATATTTAAAAAATCAGTCATTAAGGTTTGAATTTGTTGCTTGTAACAGTTTTCGATTATATAGTTTTCCATATTATCCAGTTCTTGTGAATAAAGATTCTTTGGCAAAAAAAAAAATTCCGAAGGATATTAATAGAACACAGAACTTCTTTACTTGAAGGAGGATTGTAACAACAACATCATTTTCTTCATCAGAAGAATTGTCTGATGTTAATTCTTGACAAATTTCATTAATTATTTCTTGATCAGTAAGTTGTCCATAGCATGGTATGTTATCATCGCAGCGGACGTAATTTTCACAATCAGCTGATTCTTGTTCCACATCTAGACATACTTTATGTTCCAATTCAGTTATTTATTGTCGTCGGTTTAACTAGCCACCAAGAATTTTGTATAACGTGCATTGCATTAAAAATGCTGAAACTTTTCATAAAATCAGCAATCGTTTTTCCGTTTTCCACTGCAGAAATTTGTTTACGTAGCAAATTTTGTCTGTAATAACACTTAAGACAGTGAATAATACCCTGATCTAGCGGTTGTATTATTGATGTTGTGTTTGCTGGTAAAAACTGTAGATCAATATTTTGAAACACTGCTGATGTCTTATGACAAGCTACATTGTCTACAAATAATATTATTTTACGTCCATGTTTCCCCATTTCATAATCAAGCGAACACAAAATCTCTTGCCATAAACTTTGCGTCATCCAAGCTTTGTTTTGAGAATAATATTTCAGAGGTAATGATTTCTTTCTAAAGCATCTTGGATTTTTTGACTTTCCAATGACAATTGCTTTTTTGTAGTCACCGGTTGCATTACAAATAAAATGCAATGTCAGTCGTTCTTTAGAATTTTTAAATCCTCGTTTTTGATCACCTTTTTTTGTCAATGTTGATTTTGGTAAAGCTTTATAAAAAATGCCGCTTTCATCAGCGTTGAATATCTCTGATGGCTGATATTTGGAAATTAAGTCTGGCAAAACAGATTCACAGAAAGCATTTGCAGCATCATTGTCTGCAGGCGCACCTTCACCATGAATTTTTTTTAGAGTAATGCCTACTCTTTTTTGCCATCTGTGAAGCCAACCATGTGTGGGACTAAAGTCTTCATTCATCTCAACACCAAATTGTTTTGACTTTTCTAATAACATATTGCGTGAAATCACGGCACCCGATTCTCGTATTTGATTGAACCAAAATAAAATGGCCTTTTCTACTTTTGCACATGCTCCACTTCGATCCCTTTTGGTGGACCCGTTGACAGTCTTTGATTTTTCTATTAGTGAAGTTTTATTTTTTAAAATTCTATTTATTGTGGCCCTGGAGCACTTATATTTTGTACAAAGTTCTTCTTTGTCATATTTTTTATAGTCAGAAATTACATTTAATTTTTGTTTTATGTTTTAACTTGTGTGTTTTCTTGCTGCACTCATTTTTATTAACATTAGATTTCTGATCACTTTTAGATTTGATTTTTTTCATTACTTCTTGTAGTGCAGAAAATATGTACATACATAAATAAAAACATATGTTTAAAAGAGTTGCCACATACTTTTTAAGATATTGATATTGTAGAAAAAAATCAACTTTTATGTTTTGCAATCGACTTTTTTGTTTGACAATTATGCGGATTTTTTTGTATTGCTTTCAAAAATAAATTCTTAATACATAATTCAATTAAGAGGGTAACGCAAATAAACGAACTCAAACGAAAAGTTTATTGAATATATTGTATGGAATTCGCGTTTTTTCTTGATCAAGTAAGCGGGCGAGGCCCGACTTCGCCATCTGCTTCTAAAAGCTGTCGAAACCATTAGCCTTTATTCAGATCATTGAATATCATATATTTCTTCTGGTCAAACTTTCCAACCTCTAATGGGTTGTTAATATTATCTCTTCAAGTTTCCTCGATCTATTTCTAATATATTTATGGGTTTTCTAGTTCGCCTTTCACTATGTATCGATAGTCTACTTTTCTCAATCTCGTTCTAGTATATTTGTGGTTTTATAGGGTCCATTCATGATAATAGTTCTTTATCCTCAACTTATTGCCAGTCATCTTTGTCATGATTACCAGGACCATTGACTATGATATCTAACTACTGGTCATATCCTCCAATCTTTAATAGATTGCTTATAACATCCCCTTCAGTTTTCTTAACCTCCAAAAGATATGTGATTAACCAAAAGATATGTGATTCTAAGAATCAGTTTTCTTAAGAAATATGATCTTGCAAATTGGTGGTTTATCCACCACATTTTAATGCGAAACTTTCAAAATTTCGAGATTAAAATGTTTCCTGTTTTTTCACAATTATTTCGATTTAGTTTCAATCCACTTCGATAAGAATTTCTATTTCAATTTTAATATCACAATAAAATTTTAAAAATTTCTTAAAGATAAATTATGCTATTTAATTATATAATATTTATATCTCTATAATACTTTTTTCATACATTAAAAATTGTTCTAATCCCCCAGACTTTGGTCCATAACTTGCGTGTTAAAATGTTGCTTACAATTTCGAATATTTCGAATATTTCCAAATACCAAATACTTTTTAATACTATTCTCAAATTAAGTAATTGACTTTCTTTAATTTATTTAATAATTTCTATTACTTGTGTTCGGCCTTCAAAATCTGCAGTTATATATTTATATGAAAGTTTAAGAATATCGTAAGAATCTTCTAGAGTAATATCCTAAAAGAATAAGAGAATTTATTTATTTTATTAAAAATAAAATATGTTAAGGTCTTTTTACTCACCGAAATTTTACCACTAAATCTATAACTCTCAAGATCTCTTTGCAAGGGATCTAAGGGAATTTGATGTTGAAGCTTTAACAAGTGAAGAATACTGCTTACAAGATCGTGCGTTAATACACCACAATATCTTAAATTAAGCCGTTTTAATTTAAGACATTTTCTTAATAGTTGTAAAACCATACGATTTGTGATAAAATAACAATTATTTATATCCAACTCTACTAATTCATTTAATTGTGAAAATTTTTCCAAAATTTCATCATCAATGGAATTACACTTGCAATGTAATATTTTTAAATTTTTTAATTTTGCTATCAAAGCAGCTTTTTCCGCATCAAATCCAGCATAATCCACCACTTGTAGTTGTACTAATTGTTCCGCTTGAAATTTAACTAAATTATATAAAAAATCTTTCGATATAGCAGGACTAATTATATTATTTCTTTGTATTTTCAATTTTCTAAGATTTGGTAATTTTGCTAAACTATTGTAATTCTCTTGGCTAGTTGATACTTTAAGTGTTTCTAATTGTTTTAGATTTTCTAAAATTGTTTTATAATTTTGTGTAGATAAATTATTGCAATTTCTTATATCCAAAATTTTTAAATGTTTAAGATTTTGAAATATTTTTTCAAAGTTCTCCGTCTCGATATGTGTGCAATTGTTAAGTGATAATTCTTGCAAGCCTTTGAGTTCACAGAGATAATTACCTAAAACAAAAGTTTATAAAATTTATAAATTTAAGCAAACGTCTCTTTATTATGTTAACTCACCCGTTATTTCTGAATTATTTATTAAAGTCAAAGACTTTAAACTTTTGAAAGAACGTAAAGATTTAATAGTTTCATCGTTAACACTCCAACCATAATATTTCAACGATTCCACATTACTGCAATAGGTTAATAAAAACTTAAAGTAAATAAACTCCATTAAATAGCTTTCTTCTTCGAATGGTAATTCCACTTTTAGATTTTTCACATAGGCTCCTATAATCGATAGTAGTACTTGCAGTTGAAAGGTTTGTAGAGTATTAAAAAATTTTGTATTTAAATTTGTTTTATAATCAATTTTTAAACGTTTGGCAAATATATCGCTAAATGGTTGATAAGATAGTATCATATTAATACGATCGCCTATGGGTAACATTTTAAAAATATGCTCCAGACAGTCATCATTTAGTGCTACAATCAAATCCTTTTCATGGGCTAAAATAAAATTAAATAATTTTAACTTTTTACTTTAAAATATTCTCTAATCTAAACATACCCATTATGGTTTTCTCTGTTTACGACCAGTTCAAAGAACGTCAATTTCAAAACTAACCTGTAAACTCAAATTTTTCATGTTTACATTTTGCGTTTAAGGTTTTCCACCCCTTACTCTGTTTTTTTTCAAAATTTTGGGGCGGCTGGTTAGCATTCAGATGTTTTTTAGAAAAATTTTACCTCTAACATGTGTAAAATGGGGTGGTTTTTTACTTCCTTTTTCCAATTATTTAGGAGGGTGGGTTTGATTGCTGTTGACTTTCAAAAAAACAACTATGTTAGTTATTACATTCAAATTTGTTGACAAAATGACAAAAATGATGTTAAAACACCACCATAGTTCGAACTGTTAAAGCCGTGATACAAGGTTGTCAGATCTTACAACATTGTCAGCAAAATGTTGAGAAAATGTCTAATAATCGTCTGAACTTATAATTTTTCTTTTGCAACGTTGTCAGAAAAAGCATTACCGATAATATTGCCAGACAAAATTTGTAAGTTGACAGTATTATTAGACATTTTCTGCCAACATTGTAAGATCTAACAACCATGTATACATAGCATTAGTACTTTTTAACCTAAAGAGTTCTTAACAAGAGGCTACCGACATCTCTACCGATCTGATTTAGATTTCTTTTTTACTTTCCATCTCACCTTCAAATTGTTTTACGTGTTAACATATATATTCATTTTCTACAATATGTGGTGGGCGAACTCCAAGTGTAGACACGAACCAAGAACTCCAAATATAGACACGAGGTTATGACTATAGTTTAATGCTAACATTGTAAGATGCGTTATCGAATGGTCATACTGAATGCAGTAATCGTACATATGAAGATTTTTCTGACATGTCTCGGAGAATACTCCAACTGCGTTATATTGTAGTTGGGGTGATTCCTCCGATAACATCCCTGAAGGAACTTTTTGCTGATCATACGTTCCTTGATCTTCGTTTCCTCATGAAAATGATGTTCTGAGGACATCTGTTAGCAACTCGTTACGAAACTAAGGGCAGCATATTAGCAGCACTACAAATGTCTGCATTAGGTATAGCTCAGTAATGGGGACCGCATAATTTAGCACTGATCGACCAATCGTTTTTTATGTAGTCAATAAGGTTTCCTTGGCCATACCCCAAGTTCTACCTGCAAGTTCTTTGTTGAAGTAGGTTGTGTTCGGTAAATCACATTTGGTCTACATTACAAATATATTCTGGTCTATATTCTTGAACAATTTGAGGCAACTGGTTCTCTAAAAAGTTTGAAGCTCCATTTTCATCACAGTCCCTCGATTCGCCACAAATTTTTTCCAACACATATTCGACCCTATTCTGCATTTCAATTCGAATCGAAATTTTTTCCTTTTGGCAACTTTGGTATTCTGCATTTCGATTCGACACGTTCGTAAAGCATTGAAACGAAATGGAATTGCTTCTTCTTTTTCTTACGATTTAGTTTTTTGTTGGAACACGTTTTTTCGATCGTTGCGTAACTGAATGCTTAAACGTAATCGAAATGCAGAATAGGGGTGAGTGACTCTGTTGAATTTCTTCCAACAAAATAGTCATGATGTATTTGTCATTAAATCCCTTACTAAATTCACTGCAAATAATTTTGCTTTATTTTAAAGCATTAGGCCAGTTACCACTGCATTCTAGCTACGCATTTCTTGGAACGATGAAAAAAAACTCCTTTTCAATATCAGGGTCATCTCCCTTCCCTTCATCTCCCTTCTCTGACGCAATGTTATTTCAATAACACTTTTTTAATTTTGGCACTATTTTTGATTATTTCATAAACAGTGGATATGATTTGTCCACAAACAGGGTGGACAATTAAAAAGTTCGTTAAAATCGCTTAACTTATCCAAAGATTCACCAACCACTAGTATTTTAGGCTGCAAAGTAAGCTTTTCTTTGCGATCTGCTTTCCTAACTTATGGTTAACAACAACAAAACTTTTTCTGAAAACTTCTATTTTTAAATAAATGTAACATAGTGTCATTCTGAATACATTACATAGAATATTTTTTATGTCATAATTATGAGAGTTAATGCCTTGATACACGGTTGTCAGATCTTACAACGTTGTCAGTAAAATGTTCAGAAAATATCTAACAATAGTCTGAACTTACAATTTTTCTTATGCAACGTTGTTACACTGAAAAGATTTTCTTCATGATTTCCGTGAATTTTGACATTGGTCTAATGAAAAATTACATTTAAACTCAACCTATGCAACATTTCGTTGGCTCAATGAAATATTTTCATTAAAATAAAACTGATGAAATGTTTCATGAAATTCATGAATATTTTTCATTAACATAACGTTATGTATTTCATAAAAAATATGATTATTTTCCATCAATGCAATGAAATGTAACATTGATTTAATGATGAATATTCAGAATAATAATGAAATTATTTAATTAGTTTAATGATAAAATTCTAAATTTGAATGAATTAATTTCATTTAATATACGATAGAAATTTATTAGATTAATGAATATTTATATTCCAGCAATGATAAAAATTCTTAATATTTATGAAATAATTTCGTTATTATAATGATATAATATCATAGTTTTTATGATATTTTTCATTATTTATATGACTCTTGTTTATACTCATACTAAAATAAAAATAATAGATTATTTATTTTTTAAGAAAACATAAATACATTTTTATTGATAATAAACTCGAATAATAAAATAATTCCAGTGCGATCTTGTACAATAATACACATATTGATGAAATAAGTTTAAATTAATTAAATTTTGAAAATTAATGTATAGAAAAAAATTCAATGTATAGAAAACATTTCAATTTGATACAATAAAATAAAGTTGATTTGATTTGATAAATTAAATTCAATTACTAATTATCATTTTCTTTCAAGTCTTCTAAAATAATGCTAACTTTTGGATTGTTTTTTTTACATCTTGAGTTTAAAGCATAAAAATAAATTTCGATAAAGGACCAAACCGATTCACAAGCTTTGGGATATTCTAAATTAAACAAATGAAAAATTTTGAAGTACAAATCTAAAGATCTTAAAAAATTAGAAATTGGCAATAAACTACCATTTAAGTAAATAAAAAAATTATTGATTTTTTCGAAATTTCCAATTACTAAGGAGTGAGATCGAAAAATTCTTAACACACGTTTTTCATTACATTTTTTAACCAAAGTATTATTTGATTTTTTTTTGATCAAGTTACCTTTGAAAAACATGTCAGTTATTATGTGTAATGTCAATTATATTATTTTTTTTTTTGTTAATCTGATTAAAATGAGTGACCAGAAAAAAGTGCGTACTGAAATTATTAAATATTTTCAACTAAACCCAACTTGGTCTTACAAAAAGTTGGCCAAGCATACAAAGGTCTGCCGTCAAACTGTTTCCAATGTTATTAAACAGTACCGGGAGAACTTGTCAGTTGATAGAAAACCTGGTTCAGATAGAAGGAATGGTCCACATGATGTTTCTAAAGCCAAAAAAATAGAACGCATTTTCAAAAGAGCTCCCAACACATCCGGTAGGAAAGCAGCTCGGTTAGCTCAGTGCTCGGACTATTTGGTACGAAAAGTTAAAGCTAATGCAGGTTTAAAAACATACAAGGCTCAAAAAGTTCCTGACAGGAACGCTGCTAAAAATTTAGAGGCCAAAAACAGAGCACGGAAATTGAAGTCAAGTTTTATAAAAAAATATTCTTGCTGCATAATGGATGACGAAACGTATGTTCTGGCAGATTTTTCGCAACTTCCAGGTCAAAAGTTTTATATTGCTGATGCTCGAGGGAATGTTGAAGAAAAGTTTAGGACCCAAAAGCAGACAAAATTTCCCAGAAAGTTCTTGGTATGGCAAGCAATATGCAGTTGCGGCAAAAGAAGCCAATCATTTGTTACAACGGGCTCTATAAATACCGAAATTTACATCAAGGAATGTTTACAAAAAAGGCTGCTTCCATTCATAAGACTTCATAATGTGTCCATTTATTTTTGGCCTGACTTGGCATCCTGTCACTATGGTAAACAAGCCCTTGAGTGGTACAAGAACAATAATGTGGTATTTGTACCAAGAGAGGCAAATCCTCCAAACTGCCCGGAGCTAAGGCCAGTGGAGAGATATTGGGCTCTTGTTAAAAGAGAATTGAAGAGTACAAAAAAGGTGTCCAAAAGTGTGGTAGATTTTAAACGGAGATGTACTACATGTTCGAGCAAAGTGACAGAAAGCACTATAAAAACGTTAATGGAAGGGTTTCCGAAAAGGGTTCAAAATTTCATCACTAGTGATTAAAACTATAAAAATATTTTTTTTTGTAAATTGTAATAATAATTTGAATCAAATAAAAAAAAAATAAAGCTGTAAGTTTAGTGGTTTCTTTTTTATAAACATATATGTATGTTAAGAATTTTTCGATCTCACTCCTTATTAATGTTTTCCAAATTCGTATTTTTATCAATGTTTTTCCCATTATTCAGCTTAGAAAGGCCAATATACAATTTCATCATTTTTTCACTTCCCCAGCTTAGAATGGAATCATGAGATTCATAAATAAAAGCAAAGTCTTTATCAATCTAAAGAAACAATAAAATGTAAGTTATTTAAATATATTTAAATTAAATGTACATGTATTGTTAGTGGTTACTTACAAATTTGAATCCGTTTGGGTTTTTGTATTGGGGGCAAATTTTAAAAATCTCACAAAGGTTACCGCGCTTGAAAATTTGTTGGAGTCTATAGTTGCTGCATGCACACCATGCTGACTCGTGTTCATCTGCAGAGAGGTTGTCGTGAAAAAGACTTTGAGCTATAATTTGTCCTCCTTCTTCTGGAACTATACAATTAAATATACATATTTATGAAATATAGACAATATTTGTTCTTCTAATTTGTAGCTTAATTGAAGGGACATATGTTGGCTGTTTTCGTCAAAGTAACGAGCAATTATATTAATTACCATTGATCTTTGTTCTTCAGTAAGATTTTTAGTGATCTTATATGAATCAATTACTCGACTTCCAATTTTATTTGATTTTAAAATGTTCAATGCATTAATGCTGTCGTATATACAATTCAATGATTGTTTCAAACTCTAATTCAATTTCAAATTTTTCTGATACATTCATCTTAAAATACTACACAAATACATTTTCTTGCTGTGTTGTTTTGTTGTCCTCCTCCTTGTTGTTCCTTCTAGGTTTCGATCTCTGCACATATAAGGTATGCTGGTGTAGATTGTTGTTGTTTGTTTTAGTTGCTGTAGGTATTGTTAAGTTGTTCTTGGTGTTGTAAAGTTGCTGTTGATGTTCCTTTTTTTTTTGTAAGTACTAATGTTTTTTTTTTGTTTAAAATTGTTGTCTTTTATTTTGATTAATGGTTTATTAAGGATTCAGTTAAAAATTTTTTTTCTGATAATAGTTCATCACTTGATTATTATGTGTTTTTTCAGTATTTTCTCTAAGGACACTTTTCTTTTAGAACACCAGACTCCTTTTTTATGGTACTATTTTTTCAGAACACTTTATTATTTTTTTTAGAACACTATCATTTTTTTTCACTATTATTTTTTTTCAGGATACTTTTTTTTTCTTTCAGGACACTATTTTTCTTCAGGATACTTTTTTCTTCCAGGACACTATAATTTATTATTTATTTTTTTTCAATATACTTTTTTTTCTTCACTTAGTCTACTAAAAGAGTTAATCCCCTTTTTAAAGTTTTTTTTTCCAAAGAGTTGATCTTTTATATTGGGGTTTTTCCGAAGGAGTTGATCTCCTTTTTAGGATTTTGCTGAAGGAGTTGATCTCCTTTTTAGGATCTTTCTAAAGGAGTTTATTTCCTTCTTGGGGTTTTTCCAAAGGAGTTGATCTCCTATATTTTAGAAAAGATACCCGATCCTACCGACTGCGCCAGTTTTGTATGTGGATTTTAATCCACGTAAAAAAATAACACACTAGTTTTGAATGTTTAATTAAGACTCTCTTTATTGAAGATTTTTATTTTCTTATATATTAATATTTTGTTTATTTAGCAAAAATATATTTGTGGGAAAACATAAGTTTATTTTGCAACAAAATAAACTTATGTTTTTTAAACATCTGAAAATATTTTTTCCCAAAATCATCTCAAATTGTTTTATTTAAAATTTTATAGTTTCCATGAATATTATCAACCTACATTTCCAAAACCTTATTAGTTTGATTCCTGGTAAAGTTGATGGTGGTACATCTTTTTTATACTAAAACTAAAAGCTTTCTTTTGCTTTCAAGTTATAAATGACCCTTGAACTCTTGTTTTATTTAGGGCAATGCCCGATTACACAAAGTATCAATTCTTACTTAAGAGAGGGAGAGAGAGAGAGAGAGAGAGAGAGAGAGTGAAACATCCATACTAAATGAATTTCGAAAGAATGGCTACTGATAGTACCAGATTTTTACTTGTTTTTTTTCGGAAATGCCACTACAAAATCGGAATTAAATATGTTATTACTTATGTTTTCAATTATTTAAATAGACATTATTTTGTTCTTCTTCTTGTTTTTCTGTCATTTTCTTGTTCTGTTTATTAACTTCTTCGTTCCACAAATGAAACTCATATTGTTTTATATTGAAAATTAATTAGGTTTTTAACCATATTTAACTTAAAAGAACTTAAATTATTTGCTATCGCATTGTTAGTTTGTCTGACTGAGTCAAACTTCTAAACTAAACTATCTGTTGTTGTCTGTTAAAATCGACTGTCAAATCAAAGCAACAGTGTTGCATTTACATTAATCCTTTTAGTCCTGTTCTCACGTACGGGATAAAATAATATAATTAATTATTAATTAATAATTAATAATAATATTTAATTTAAAAGAACTTAAATTATTTGCGATCGCTTTGTTAGTTTGCCGATTCGGTATGAAAACTTATGTATTCTTCACTAACTGAGTTAAACTTCTAAATCTGTCGTTGTCTGTTAAAATCTACTGTCAAATCAAAGCAACAGTGTTGCATTTACATTAACCCTTTTGGTTCTACATATATATTTATAGGATAGACCTGAAATCTATCCTGATTAAAACCGTATTGTCTCCCTCGACCATTTGTTTAATTGTCATTGGTCTTATTAGTCTTCTCCGTGTTCTCACTATTTATCAGTATGGGTCGACTACGATTGTTACCCTACCCTACATACATTTGTCAGATCTTAAAACGTTGATAGGTGTGGTAATATTATCGAAATGTTCGGACAATGAAATATTGTTAGCAAGGGTGGAAATTGTCAGTTTGGACGATTGTAAGTAAGTAAGTAAGTAATATTTTTTTATTTAGACTTTCGAAAACAATAAATTAGGCACAATTGTCAAAAACATATGATATTTTTAGAGCTATATTTGTCTTAATCTAACATTTTTTGAAGGGAAATGCAACTTACAAATAAAAAAAATTAATTTGTATCGATTGTACTATTTGTACTCTTGGGTCAGTTAATAAATAATGTTTGCTTTCGACATTAACTGCATCTTGAAAGACGATTGTAAGAAAACCTTTAAATAGCATTTCCAGACAATTGCATTGCCAGACAACTGCAATTCCAGACAATTGCATTACCACATTGTTGTGTGAGCAAAGTTACCAGATATCTTAATTTAGTTTCATAATTTCTTTTAATTGGTCGTGCTACCAATAAATAACACTTATCTGACAATGGTTCCATTCTGGACTATAAAATAATCTATAGTCTGTACTATTAAATATTTTAAAGACTCCACTATAAAAGAGTCTAAAATCTAGACTAAAGGCTATAGTCTAGACTATAGGAGAGTCTATAGTCTGAACTATAAAAGAGTCTATAGTTTGAACTATAGAAGACTCTATAGTCTGGACTATAGAAGAGTCTGTAGTCTGGACTATAGAAGAGTCTATAGTCTGGACTATAGAAGAGTCTATAGTCTGGACTATAGAAGAGTCTATTGTCTGGACTATAGAAGAGTCTATAGTCTGGACTATAGAAGAGTCTATAGTCTGAACTATAGAAGAGTCTATAGTCTGGACTATAGAATAGTATATAGTCTGGACTATAGAAGAGTCTATAGTCTGGACTATAGAAGAGTCTATAGTCTGGACTATAGAAGAGTCTATAGTCTGGACTATAGAAGTGTCTATAGTCTGGACTATAGAAGAGTCTATAGTGTGAACTATAGAAAAGTCTAGATGCCACGCCCACAACAAAATATCGAAATGAATGGTGAACTATTACTACAGAGAGTGGCACCTCCCATACAAATTATAAAATCCTATATCTGGATAACTATACAAGCTAGTGACCTTAAATTTTGCAGGCTAAACTTTAATATCTCGTTAAACATTTATAACGGGTATTGGCGGACTAACAAAAGTGGGCTAGGCTCCTCCCCTAAGAAGTAAATATTAACTTTAGCATAATTGGGAAACAAGAACAGCTAGAGAGTGTAAATATTACAAATAAATGTAGAATAGTGGGCGGGACACTGTCCATTAGGTTCAAAATTTTATATATCTATGAAACTGTAATAGCTAGAAACCTAAAATTTTTTATGGATTAACATTAAGAAAAAATGGAAGGGCATTTGGTATTTATTTTTAAAAAATTTGAAATTAAAAAAAATTGAAAAATAAAAAAAAATTAAAAAAGTTTGGAAAAATAATTGAAAAAAAAAATTTTAAAAATAATTAAACATTTTAAAATTCATTTTTTTATAATTCTTAAAAATAAATTGTATAATAATACTTAAAATAATTTTGAAAAACAATTAAAATTAAAAAAAAATAAAAATTTTTAAAAATAATTAAAATTTTTTAAAAATTAATTTAATAATAATACTTTTTTATTGAAAAAAAAGTATTAACATTTTTAAAAAATATTTATATAAAAAAGATATGTGTTTTTTGCTTTAAATTCTAACAAAGAAGAGGAAAAAAGAAGAAAAAACAATTTATTTATTTTTTTTAATTTATTATGTTAACCTACAGAAAACAACCTATCTAAAAGGATGTAGCACATAATTAAGGTCTTTTTAAGGTCAATTATACATTAAATGGGCAGCCAAAAAAATAAAGATAAAAACTTAAATGAACTTTTTAAAAAAAATTTATAATAAAACAATGAGTTTCATGAAAGAGAAATTTATGAAATAAAATAAAATTAACGACCAGTAACAATAAACAAACAAAAAATATTTAATAAAATATTTAAATATTTATATGATATACAAAACAAAAACAAAATAAAGCGAAACTTGCCATTTTTTATTTGTAAAATAAAATATTTAATAAAAAAACAAAAAACAAATATTAAATATATAAAAAATAAAATAAAAAAAACATAATTGTTAAAAATCTCTTACACACAAATAGGGCTTTTTTGGGAAAAAAAATTAAGTTTATGTAAATTTTGTATTAAAGTAATAATTAATTAAAAAAAAATAATTTTTAAAAATATATTAGTTATTAAAGGAAGAAAAATTAAATTTTATAATTAATAATAAAAAAGAAGTTTTAAATTTGTATTAAAATAAATATTAAATAAAATAATAATTAAAAAATATTAAAACTTTATTAATTTGTAATTTTAAAAGAAAATAAATAATTTGTTGAAATTATATAAAAAAATTATTAAAAAAAAATATTTAAAATATTAAAAATATTAAAAAAATAATTTTAAAATTAAAAAAAAAATTAAAGAAAAACAAAACTTTACAAAATTTTTTTCCTATTTTATTTAATTAATATTTTTTTATAAAAACCAAAATAATTTTATTTAAAAAATAATAAAACACTAAACTCTTGGTTTAATTATAACTTAAAAACCTAAAAATTATTAAAATAAAATTAAAACATAAAAATTATTAATTAAACTTGCTTAAAAAACATAGAAATTCCTTAGTATATAAATAAAACTTTAACAACAAACATGTTATTTATTTATTGTTTAATTTTTTTCCTCCCCCCCAACACCTACTCAACTTTATTAAGTAGTTCAATCAATTAATTAAAATAAAATATAAAACCTAAAAACTATAGTTATATTATTATTATTAAATATTAAAATAAATTATTCCATATAATATTAAGTGTTAAACATGTTTAACTAAAAACAAAACAAAATAAAATCTAAACTAAACTCTTTAACTTTAGGTTCGATAATTAAACTTATAAAAATCCTTTGAAAAAAAAAATCATAAAAAAATGTTCAACGAATAATTGGCAATTATTATTAAAAAATAAAAAAAACAAAACTAAATGAAAAAAACTAAACCAAAAATTAAAAAAAAACAATCCTATTAAACTCTAGACATTTCTATTATATTATAATCAACCTTAAAACAACAACAAAAAATATAAATTAAAACTAAAAATAATTGTTAGTAGTGTTTTTCAAAAAAATGCTAAAATATTTATTAACAAAAAAAATTAAATAAAAAAATTGTTTTAAACAATGCGTAATTTTTCAAATTTATCTAAAACATAAAATTTAAAGGTGACCTTTTGAAAAAAAGTCAAAAAATTTTAATTCCTTAATAAAAGAAATACAACCCTGTTAATTTTAATGCAAAATGTTGTGTCACATAACCTACGTTAAGCTTTAAAATGCAAATGAAAGTAAAATTAACAAATGGCTGCTCTACATTAAAACTTTTTAAATGATTCGTAATTCGGGTGTTTGGTTTCTTAGTGCCGGTCCACACTGGGAAACTTTCGTAGAGAAACTTTTTCTTAATTCTCTTTTGAAGTTTCCTAAATGTCCACACATAGAAACACACTTTAGATATTTTAATCCACACTTTAGATATTTTCTGAACGAATTAATTGCATTGATTTGTTGTTGTACGAATGAGAAGAATAACAAAACAAAACAAGTTTCCGAGTACGCAAGCTGCATACCGTGAGAGAGATGAATGATATTCCTTCTCTTTCTCTTTCATGCAAAATCAAAAGTTTCCCAAAAAAAAAGTTTCCTAGCGTGGACCGGCAGTTATGTGGCTTTCGACAGAGTTGCATCTTACTCACACTTGTGTGATGCATCACTTTGTGTAACTGTACATTGTCTCCATCAGCCTCGTAAACTAACGTTTTACCTCGGAGTAAGGTTATATGTTGACTGGTGAAGACCATAAAATACTCAAACCGTTTATACCGTAGTGAAGACAATAAAAACTCTGTTTATATCCTGATGAGGGCCATTAAAATTCTTTAATTTTATTGGGGTAATACCATCGAAAACCTAAGGTTTAATAAGTGTTTCAAGGTTCCCTTCTTCCGATATTAAGATATATAGATCGACTTACAGAATTTCCTTTAACCCTTTGGCGACCAAACCTTTTTGGATTTTATGGCCTCATAATAGCTAGGATAAGGAAATTCTTCTCCTAGGTAACTTCTAAGTCTTATGTATCGTTTCGCAAATGAAGTTTTATAGCAAGAATATATGCCTATTGTCGTCAAGGGGTTAAACCAACGAGGGTACCCTGGCGTTCCCACGACAATCGGTTTTTCGCACCGGAACGACTCGGGAGTTCAACGAACAACGACCAAGTATTGTCAACCCAGCCACATCGACTTTACACGTGTTACTACTACAACAACAACATCCCTGACGTTATTACTTAATGCCAAAAAGTATATAGCAACAATTCCTTAAGGCCATTTAAATATTTTTGTGGAGTCTTTTATTGTATTCAATTGAAGCGTTACATCCGCCATTTAAACGAAATTCAATGTTGGAGATTTTTTCCCTTTAACGACGGCTGCTCTTAACCTGGTCGTATTAAAATCCATCCGATCCATCTATGCTATGTATACACGGTTGTTAGATCTTACAACGTTGGCAGTAAAATGTGCAGAAAATATCTAATAACACTGCCAACTTACAAATTTACAAATATTACATTTACAAATATTGTCAGTCTGACAATGTTGCAAATGAAAATTGTAAGTTCAGACTAGCGTTAGATATTTTCTGAACATTTTACTGACAACGTTGTATGATCTAACAACCGTGTATTACGTCTTTAATGACACTAATCTAAGGCAAAAATTAATTCAATAAATCAACAACTTTTTCACGTTAACCTCTTGTTAACTTAATGAAGGACTTCGTCTTGGTGTTATTGCAATCCTGGGAAGAAAAGGTGCTACCAGTACCCCTAGCCTGACAAGACTATAGATTGGCAAGGATCAAATGTATCATCGACCTTTCCATGTACCAATGGTTGCATTGCTGGTTAGTTGGTTAAGGTTTCTTTGGGATTCACGTAGTGGCTGTGGTTTAAAGCTGTAAAGAAACACTTTGTAAAAGGATTAATGAACGCTGAAATATCCTTTTCGAGATAGGTTTCTGTTACAGCTTCTAGTTTCTAGAAGCAGTACAAACCAAAGGCTAAGTCTTTAGATTAATAACATGTTGGATTTTCATGTTTTCGTTATAATTCTCAAGCTTAGAATGGTATTGCCAACAGAGTTGGTGTACGATGTATCGTCGGATACTTGTATCTGACGGATTAGAGGGATTCTTAATCTTCAATTAATCGGCGATTTTCTTTCTGGGTTGAGTGTGTTGGAAATTACGCTACAGTTAAAACTAATCCGTTGGTTTCTTAAGGTTACCTCGGAATTTTACCGAAAGTTTCATTTACCGCCCAAGTTTCTGGAAGCTAAGGCTGAAGATTAATAAAACTTTGGATTTTAACCAATAATGAAAAGATTGGGTATTATTTGCTGTACCATCGATACTAGTTTTTTTGATGGATGAAAGTTATTCTTAATCTTCAATTCTTGGGCGATTTTCATTAATGTTTAAATGTGCGTTGTAGTTTAATCTAAAACATGCTCTACCTATTACAGTAGGTCCTTGTAGTCACTGAAACAAATCGTGCCAGTTAACATAGATCTGTATTTCGATGCTGTTGCTAAAACAACAGAATCATCTCAGTAATGTGGTTGTGTGACTATAAGGAGTTAAGGAAAGCACCTTTGAGTCTTTAGTTGATGAAAATGTTCTAGCGAAGTTAGTATTTCTTTTAGCATCGATAGGGTTTGATGTTGGGTACGTGATTGCCTTTTGTTTGGCGAAGTTTGAGTGTCATTTCGCAATAGTGCTACTATGGTTAGAGATTCTTTAATGTTCTTTAAAGTGCTTATGTATGGACCGATAGAACAATGTATAAAAATTTGCTGCCTGCCTGTAAAAAACCAAAGAGAGGACCGGTGGTTAGTCGTCAATAAAGCTCACCTAGTATAAGAAAAAGACCACCGTAAAATAACGCCGTCTAGTGTTGACATTAAGCACTTCGACATCTTCCCACGTTGTCCTACTTCATATAAGATAACACTTCCATTGTCCCGATAGTCATTACTATCCTTTCTTTATAGTGCAGTGGTCCACTCAAATCGGAGTTTCTTCGACTGACAGTTCGCGTGCAGTAAACTACCACGGTAACCAACCAACGTACATATGTATAGAAACGATGTTGTTGTAACAGCTAAAACTATACAATAATCTAGTTGGGGGTTCTACATCAATGTCCAGGCCTTAAAATTGGGAGTGAATTAGGGTTGGCTGAGCAGTTGAATATGTGGTGGGTATTATGAGGACCATGACCACATGCAGGACATTTGTTTGGAACGACACGGTCTATACGTGACCAGTAAACATTGAGCCTGTTCAAATCTGCCGAATACGAGGACTGATCCCATTTCATATCATTCCCCGACAGCCGGTTCTACGTGACGGAATGAACCTAATTATTCGGCCAAAGGCTGTCAACCCCAGCAACAACAATAGAAACGATGTTCATTCTTTTCAGTTCATTTGTATGAACAAAAATATGTAAAATTCCATTTTTTAAATCAGACATTTTAAAAAACAACATGATCTTATTAAAAATCATATAGTCCACTGTATCCTCATATCCTCACTTAAAAAATGGGTGGAGCATTCTCCGTGTAAGACAATCTTCTAATCACAAAATTAGCTTTAGTCGATATCAATTTAATTCTATCGTAAAATCCAATGATAACTTATAAAATCAAGTTTGTTTCATCTTTCCTAATATACATTCGTACAATGTTGTTTTGATAACCTTTGCTTAAAGCTTCAAAAATTCTAAAATTTTCAACTTTCTGAAAAAGTTACTACCTATTAAGAAACTCTAACTTATTCATCTTCAGCTATATGTTGTACTGTAGGTGCCATTAGCAACACGGTGTTCCAAAAATTCACAACCATAACAGGTATCCATTTGCCGCTTCGGCTTGTTAAAATCCTCAGCAAATTGTCTAATCGAATTGATTATTGTTTTAATATATTCTGGTACAACGTCCTTAGTTAGAAGCATGAAGCTTGTTTTTGGAATTGTTCTAAGAACTTCAGTCCATTTAATCTTCGCTGAATGCCGCTTTTGAAATCTCAACGATTCTTTCTATACCCTTCACCTTCGTGAGAAGGGTATATATAAGTTTGTCATTCCGTTTGTAATTTCTATAATATAATTTTCCGACCCTATAAAGTATATATATTCTGGATCCTTATAGGTAGCGGAGATGATTAAGCCATGTCTGTCTGTCTGTCTGTCTGTCCGTCTGTCTGTCTGTATGTTTGTTGAAATCAGTTTTTAGAAGACCCCAGATATCTGCGAGATCCGAATCTTCCATAATTCTATCAGACGTACGACCGGCAAGAACGCTATTTAAAATCAGCAAAATCGGTCCATAAATAACGGAGATATGAGCAAAAAACCGAGACAACCTCTGAAAATTTCATATAAAATTTAGATTTTTTATTCATGCTCAGACAGAAACTGCAAAAAACAAAAACAAAATACATAACAATACGGTAAATATTGTTATTGTAATTTGTTTATAAAAGCAAAGCAGAGCAAGAGCAGCAGAGCAAGAGTAGCAGAGCGAGAGCAGCACTAATGTTTCGTTATTGGCTAGAAATATGAAATTAAGTATGTAGAGCCTGGATTAAGTGAGAACCTATAAAAGGGGACTTTCTGGTACTTTTTCGTTCTTCAAAAGGTATTTTTTGAAATTTCTATAATATTGAACCTAGAAACATGTTATTAAGTTCGTATATCTCGGATTAAGTGAGAACCAGTAAAAGGGGACTTCTTGGTACTTTTTCGTTCTTCAAAAGGTACTTTTTACAATTTCTACAATATTGAACCTAGGAACATGTAATTAAGTTTGTATGGCCCGGATTAACTGAGGACCCATAGATGGGGACTTTTTGGTACTTTTTCGTTCTTCAAAAGGTACAAAAGGCTTTAAACACATCATGGTGAAGGGTATATAAGATTCGGCACAGCCGAATATAGAACTCTTACTTGTTTATTATTGGGATCGTTGTTACTGAAACGAATGATTAGACTCTATTCGATTTCTAATATGGCTTGAGACTAATATTCAATATTTTCTACTTCTATCTGTAAGTTTTGTAATTTATGCGAATATGCCTCCATATTCGTATCGACCAAAAATTCTAGATGATCAACTATGTAAGTTTCAACATTTCTGTATGTCAATAGGATGTATTACCTTTTAATGTTCTGTTATCATTCTTTATCTCTTCGATTCTAAGACTGTAGTTGTCACTCGTACAATATTAAGGATGTTTTCACTTATTTTCCGCAACTTGCATTGTTGTTGGTTCTCTTCCTTAAAATTATATTCATCCTTTTTTCGATATCATTAAAAATTTTATGAGATTCATCACTTTTACATCCTCTCTAAGGTTTATGGCGCGTTTCTGATCTTTACAAGCTGATTGGTAGCTTCTTTTTTTGCCATTTCACTTCTTTAGTGTTTCTTAGCGCTTGAGTTCGCGTTGGGACATCAATTAAAAGCTCGTCCTATCCTTTGCTTTTAATATTAACAAGTTCGTTTTTATTACCAGGAAGTTTTCTTTCTTAGCATATGTTTTGTTAGATGTTTGTTGTCACTTAATGCCCCTGTATCTGAATTGAGTTTTCAGCGGTGTACTAGGACTAGGTTTAAAATTGGTACAAATGACTTTCCCAAAATAGATTTAATCTGTTGTCATCAACTTAAATATACCCGTCTAAACGCCCTTTTATTACCCTTGGCCTTATTCTGCCCTTTCCTTTCTTTGCTTTTGCCTGAGTTGATGAAAGTATTTGTGTATATTTGTTTTCCTCTAGGAATACAATACGACTGCATTGCTGCTGCCATTAATTAATAATCATCTTTAGCTTACATAATTTTTACCTTAAGAAGACTTTTAGGAGCATTTGGTAAAAATCTGCACCGGACCTCTTCACTGAGCTCGATACTATCCGGTTTAGAAGGTAGTTTACTACCGGAATTTTTTTTAATAAATCAACAACTTTTCGACATTAACCCGTTTTTTACTTGATAAAAGACTCCATCTTGGTGTTATTGCAATTCCCGGAAAAAGAAGTGCTGCCAATACCCTTAGCTGACCAAGACTTTACATTGGTAAAGGTCTAATGTATCTAATGTACCTTTTCCATGCAATGCTTTAATATGTGTTCGATACAGGGAAGCACATAAATGCCTGGCTGGTTAGTTGGTTAAGGTTTCTACGGACTTTAAAGTTTCTACGTACTAGTTTATTACCAGAGCTTTTTCCCTGTGTAATATCCTTATGAATGCCTAGTTCACTAGACTTCTTCACCAGCTTGGTGTTTTTTTGCATGCCTTTTACTTCTGATGATCGTCCAAAAGACATGACCACTTTGCAGCTAACTATAGGTTGACGTTGTCGCAATCTTTTCAGTATTGCTCGGATAGAGAGAGAGTTATTCCAGAAGCAGAACAAAGTCCTGCTAAGCTTTGTCCTCAGAAGATGGCTATCCCTTAAAAAGAACATTCATAAATTGTTCATTGTCAGAAAGACAAGAGACTTCTAAGATCGTTTTCCTCCTACGTTTGGCTAGTGTTATTAGTATCAAGTGGAGTAGGGTAGAAGGGGGACCATACACCACTTTTTTTGAGGCGGCCACAAATTAAAACCACAATACATATTCTTATTTTTTTTCTTGGTTCGGATACTTAGATAATGTTGGCTTTAGTTTTATTCCTTTCAATCTTTCCTATGTCATCCTCATGTAAATATTTTTTAACTTTTCCGCACTGACCAAAAACGGCGATACCGCCCCATTCATGGGGTAAATGCGCCAAGGGGATGGGGCAGATTTGTCATTAGTAAAATAAAAGAAAAAAAATACAAAAATAAAAACTTATTTTGCTGTTTTATACTTTAATTCATTAAACAGAGTGTAATAAAACAGATATTTATTGTTTATTTCACAGAACTTAACAAAAAAATTAAAACAAATTATTACTAATTTTTTTTTCAATATTCTAACCAAATTTTGTTCTACATCACAAGCTTTACATATATTTGGCGCATGTGCCCCACGGGCTGTTCTGGGGTTTAGTTTCAATTTTTTTCGGGTTTCAAATTATATTATCGAAATTATTATTATGTCTAATTGTTCACTATTATTGACGTTCTAATACTGACCAATATATTTTTTCTATCACAAAAACTAAAAAGTTAGTATAAAAAGTTCACACAGTGAAATATTTTCACAGAAAAACAATTAATCATGTCTGCCTCAAAGTCAATGTTTCAAATTTTCAGGGATGATAGATAATCGATAACGAAAACAAAATTTGATAATGCGATAAAATCGATTACTCAGTTTTCAAGTTATTCGCATTGACAGATGTGCCCCTATGGCGAATGATCCCCCTTCTATCCAACTCTTGATAACTCCTACATAACTAACTGCCGAACCAATAACAAACTGTTTTCTCTCGAGTATTCTCTTTGATTTTTCTGGCCTCGTCAATAGGAATGGGTTTCTGCGTCACTTGATGATAATATAATATAACTTCAGTATAATGCTTAACTTTAATAAACAAAGCCAACTTCTAAATGGTCCTAAAGTTTTGTCTAATTTGACAGAATTAACTTGGGCAGAATTGAAAATATATTAAGATTACCAGTGGAGATTGTGATTGTATTCATTGAATAGTTCCTTAGATTCTCTTTTAGTTTTCAAATATTGTATTAATTTAACTTATGAAAAAAATCTTTTAAATTTTATAACAAAACAGTAAAATCTTTAATAAACTTTTCTCTAAAACTTAAACATGTTACAATTTAACAATAACTTGCAGTTAAGGCTTAATATATGACAGTTGTGACATAAGATTAACCTTTAAGTTTTAAAAAACCTTTTAAAATTGTAAATTTATTTAAATATTTTATGCATTAAACAAAAAAATCTTAAAAACATACAATAATAATACAAAATTTTTGCAATAATAATATATAATATGCATTATAATATATACTCATAAATATACATTAAACATACAATTAAAACATATTTATTAAACAAAAAAAAAGAAACGAAAAACAAGTTAATTATTATACACTTTATTAAAGTGTTTATTAAAATATAAATTAAAAGAAAAAAGCATAAAACAATAAAAATAAACAATTAAAATTGTATTACATTAAAACATGTGTATCAATATTTAATAAAAACAAAACACACACAACCAACCATCAAAAAATAAAACAAAATGAAAAGAAAAAACAAAAAAAAACAAACAAGAAAATAAAACATGTTTAAATAAAAAGAAAATTATATTAAAAAAAATAAAATCAAATTTAAATTTCTTTTCTTTTATATTTTAAATTTGAAGGTATTTAGTAGCTTTTATAATCTAAAGCGATCAAGAGACTGATCTTGATTCTTGTGAAATAATAAAAATAAATTTTAAAGAAAACATCAACTTACATAAAACCCTAAGGGCGAGTTTTTCTGTTAAAGATAATCTTCATTCTTTGGTTAAACCTGGTTTAATATATGTTTCGTGTTTTTCAGTTATCAGTAAAGTTACTTAATGAGTGAGATCGAAAAATTCTTAACACACGTTTTTCATTACATTTTTCAACCAAAGTATTATTTGATTTTTTTTTTTTTTTTTGATCAAGTTACCTTTGAAAAACATGTCAGTTATTATGTGTAATGTCAATTATATTATTTTTTATGTTAATCTGATTAAAATGAGTGACCAGATAAAGTGCGTACTGAAATTATTAAATATTTTCAACTAAACCCAACTTGGTCTTACAAAAAGTTGGCCAAGCATACAAAGGTCTGCCGTCAAACTGTTTCCAATGTTATTAAACAGTACCGGGAGAACTTGTCAGTTGATAGAAAACCTGGTTCAGGTAGAAGGAATGGTCCACATGATGTTTCTAAAGCCAAAAAATAGAACGAATTTTCAAAAGAGCTCCCAACACATCCGGTAGGAAAGGAGCTCGGTTAACTCAGTGCTCGGACTATTTGGTACGAAAAGTTAAAGCTAATGCAGGTTTAAAAACATACAAGGCTCAAAAAGTTCCTAACAGGAACGCTGCTAAAAATTTAGAGGCCAAAAACAGAGCACGGAAATTGAAGTCAAGTTTTATAAAAAATATTCTTGCTGCATAATGGATGACGAAACGTATGTTCTGGCAGATTTTTCGCAACTTCCAGGTCAAAAGTTTTATGTTGCTGATGCTCGAGGGAATGTTTAAGAAAAGTTTAGGAGCCAAAAGCAGACAAAATTTCCCAGAAAGTTCTTGGTATGGCAAGCAATATGCAGTTGCGGCAAAAGAAGCCAATCATTTGTTACAACGGGCTCTATAAATACCGAAATTTACATCAAGGAATGTTTACAAAAAAGGCTGCTTCCATTCATAAGACTTCATAATGTGTCCACTTATTTTTGGCCTGACTTGGCATCCTGTCACTATGGTAAACAAGCCCTTGAGTGGTACAAGAACAATAATGTGGTATTTGTACCAAGAGAGACAAAACCTCCAAACTGCCTGGAGCTAAGGCCAGTGGAGAGATATTGGGCTCTTGTTAAAAGAGAATTGAAGAGTACAAAAAAGGTGTCCAAAAGTGTGGTAGATTTTAAACGGAGATGGACTACATGTTCGAGCAAAGTGACAGAAAGCACTATAAAAACGTTAATGGAAGGGTTTCCGAAAAGGGTTCAAAATTTCATCACTAGTGATTAAAACTATAAAAATATTTTTTTTTGTAAATTGTTTATAATAATTTGAATCAAATAAAAAAAATAAAGCTGTAAGTTTAGTGGTTTCTTTTTTATAAACATATATGTATGTTAAGAATTTTCCGATCTCACTCCTTATTATCTTAGTTTAACTGAGTGTAATTGGCCAATTAAACAAAAACAATAAAATAATGATTTCGTAAGAACAAAAACATAATATTTTAAGTAAATTGCAATTTTCTGATTTGTTTTGTTTCATTAATTATTGTTTTAAATGTTTATTTAACATTTTTTTCAAAATTTTCAATTTTTTTTTTTTTTGGGTTTTAATTAGGATGGCGGTGCATCAAGCACTTATATTGCCAGGTTATCACCCACCAACCGACCTATACCTTCATATAGGAAGTTGGAGCATCCGGACTTGATTTCATCAAAAGTATTAATGGTCTCCACCAGAAAAAAGTTCCAGAGTTTTAATGGTCTCCACCAGTTTATATTTGAGTTTAAATGGTCTCCACCAGGTTATATCGTGAGTATTCTATGGTCTCCACCAACAAAAAACATAACCTCACTCTGAGGTAAAACGAAAGCACGCGTTTAATGAAGACGACGCATAACTTAGAACAGTTATACGAAGTAATGCATTAAATTAGTGCGGGGTGAGAAGTAATTCTGTCGAAAGCCCAGCAACAAGCACAAGCCTGACCATCCTTAAGAAATAAAAACGATGACGCGAGTGTTGTTCCCCAACTCAGACCTGAATTACAACTGAAATTTTCCATTTTACAAAAGTATTGTTTGCAAAAAACAGCTGTTCATTGTTTATGTTTTGGAGTGAAAACTTGGCAATACTAACAAAGTTAACTGAGCTTAAATCTAAAACTGAAAACCACAATTATCGGTTAAAGTCCGCCTAAATTTGTTCCGAGTTTATTCTAACAGCAAGTTAAGCCTAGTTTAACTGATGAGTAAGAAACCCTCCCTAAGTTGATTTAACATTGGCATGTCATAGGCATACTATAAGATTGTTTGGGCACCGGACAATGTAATGTGCATGGTAATGAGCTTAGGGATTATTAGCTATATGTGTGAAGTTAAAACCTTAACATAGATGATTTCTCATGTTGATATTGCTACGATCACACAAGTAATGTGATCTGTCAAAATTTTGTGTAGATGAGTACGGATGGGAACGTCTAAACGCAATATGTAATTAAACCATCACACATTGAGAGAGAATACAAATGGAAAATTTGGCAGTCGTATGGCTCTCTTCATTTTTTTGAAATGATTCAAAAAACAAGCCGGTTTCATTAGATCAGGGATGTATTTTTATGTAAACACGTATAAATAAAGTGAAACAGCTGTTTCCATCTGCCTTTTTAATTGTTTTATACCAATCGTGTAAACACACAAAATATAAATCATACGACTTTTATTCTCTTTTTTGTTATACGGATGGAATTTCATTTTACTTTTTCATTAGACTTGTCGTACGTAAAGTGTGATCGTCTGAAGGGCCCTTAAGCAGCATAGCATAATTCCTCTTATGATGTTATCGGAGGTTTCATTCAAACTTTTAAATTACACAGTAGTGAACTAAATTTCAACTAGAAGTGAACTAGAACAAAAACAGAAGTGATCTAGAACAGAACTAGAGCTGAACTAGAACTAAATAAGAATTTAAATAGTGCTAAACTTGATCTGAAATGAAGTAGATCTAAGTGGCCTCCGGTAGGTTAGTGGTTAGTGTTCTAGACTGGTAGACGGGAGGTGGTGGGTTGGATTCCCACCTGAGGCACTGGTGTAGGTGTATTTCTTCGGATTTGATCTATATATGTACATCCTCCTTTCAAACTAAGTAGATCTAAACCAGAACTTAACTAAAACTGAACCCTAACTAGAACTGAACTAAAGTTGAACTAGAACTAACCTAGAACTGAAAAATAATTTAACTAGAACTGAATCTAAATAGAACTGAAAAAGAATTGAAATAGAAGTTGTTGTTGTTTTAACAGGTTGGCTGTAACTTGATGTTCTTTCCTGGGCAGCTGTTGCTGACTCAGCAATGCTGAGTTGACAATCTTTGGCCGAATGAGAATCGGGTCGTTCCGGAGCGTAGATCCAATTCTCGTGAGAACGTGAAATAGAAGTGAACAGGATTTGTTAGATCAATTCTTGTATAGAAACTTCCTATCTGGTCATATGTGTTGAATAGAAGCATTCTACTACAACTAAATCTCAATTAAAACTATACTAAAACTAAACTTGAACTAAGTTAGAACAGAAACATATCTGATCTAAAACTAAAATGGAATTGAACAAGAACTAAACCAGAACTTATCTAGCACTTAACTAGAACCGAGCTAGAACCGAAATGAAACTGAACTAGATCTGAATAAGAATTGAACAAGAACTGGAACTGAAATCAAACTGAACTATACTAGAACTTAACTAGAACTGAAGTAAAACTGAACTAGAACTGAAATAGGACTGAAACTGAAATAGAACTGAAGTGTAACTGAACTAGAACAGGATCCGTTAGATTAATTCTTGTATAGGGACTTTAAACCTGGGCATGTATGTTAAATAGAAACTTGAACTGAACTAGAACAGAAACAAATCTGATCTAGAACTGAACTAAATAAGATCTGATCTAGAAGTGAAATAGAACTGAAGTAAAACTGGACTAGAACTAAAAACGAATTGAATTAAAACTGAACAGGATCCTTTAGATTAATTCTTGTATAGAGTCTTCATATCTGGGCATGTGTGTTAAATAGAAACATCCTACTAGAACTAAATCTCAACTAAAACTAAACTTGAACTCAACTAGAACAGAAATAGAACTATTCTAAAACTGAACTATAACTTAACTAGAACTGAAATAAAAATGACCTAGAACCGACATAGTACTGAAGTATAACTGAAAAAGAATTGAACTATAAATTGAACAAGATCTGTCAGATTAATTTTTGAATGAGGACAACAAAATAGTAGAATACTTAGGCCTGTACATCGATTGAGAACCCATTGAGCTGTTTAAACAACTTCGCCATTCGTTTTATTAAGTAATCTCTTATATTTTAACTTAATTTCGAGATGAAAGTCCTAGAATAAATATTGCTAATTAAGAATCTGTAGTGGTTCTCATTGCACTAAAAATGAGCTCATTCCGAACACATTATAAAAAAAATGCTCTAACAAAATTCTATATTAATTTCATGGCATATTTGTATTTATCAATAGATTATAATCAATTAAAACTACATTACAAAAAAATACTTTTAAAAAAATAATTACATAAAAAAGTAAACCTTAAATAAGTGTTTGTTGGAAAATGTAGTACAAAGTATAAAGTAGTAGTATAGAATGTATCGCAGCTATATTAACCCAAAACAATTTTGGCCTCTTTGCCATCGACAATGATTTTCTGGCCATTGAATAAACAAAATTCACGCTTGACATAGGCAAACAATAAATCAGTGACTAGAAATATCTAAGAGAAAAGAAAATTGATTTACCACAAACAATTTATTAACAAACTCAAAAAATACCTGTCCGGTGGAAAAAGCCAAAGTGGCACCAAAATAGAAATTGGCATTAGCTGAACCGGAATAAATCCATAAATGCCACAAAGCAGGCAGCATGCATAAGGAAACCACAAAGAAACAAAACACAACAAAGTTGTGGGCCATAACTAGAAAACAAAAAAAAAGATGTAATATAAAATTTTAGAATGTTTGAAAAAGTTAACATACATTTCCAAGATCTTTTCCATAAAGGTAAGAGAGCTAAATAAAAGCCCACATCACCTATACAGGGATAGGCTCTAAAAATGGACATTAAACCTATTAAAATAGTGGCCAATAATATAGGCTCCTTGCGTAACTTTAGAGACAAGGGTACCAAATACAAAACGGTGGCATTCATTTGAAATGTTACCAGGAACATGGTGCGAAAATGATCAAACATTTCGGTAAAGAAATACCAAAACAAACCAATGTTTGGCTGCAAATCACGATAGAAAAAGCTGAAAATAAAACACAAAATAAAAACAAAAATTACTTTCAATAAAACCATTAACTTACATAAAACCCAAAGTGCCATCTATGAAATTCCAATTATTCTTTCCCATTATTTTATAGTTTAACAAAAACAAAGATGTTGTCAGCAAACTAAAAAAGGCCACAGTATGAAAAATGCCTTTTATTTTTTTATCCTGTTTGGATATCAACACCACTGGGGCCAGCAAAACTATAGGATACAAATTACGCTGAAACTCTAAAGCCACACAAATGAAAAAGATTAACACCCGGAAATCCACCAAACCATATAAGGCCAAAGACAGAAATAAATTACTAAACACGGTAGAGGTTAAACCGGCACAATTGAAAATGGCCAAAGGGTTAAACAAATAAGCCATGAGTACTAAAAACGGTATATTACTCTCATCGATGGGTTGATATTGTAACTCCTCTGTGTCTTTGGCATATAATTTTAATTCTTTACATTGTTGTTGCAATTTTTTGCGTACAAATATTTTACTCGTTTTGTATAAAATCCAAGCTGTGCTTATATCCACCACTACATACAACAGGGGCAATAAACCCTGCAAAAATTCAGAGGCATAAAGTAGAAACCACAACATAATGGGTATCTCATGCACCATATCGCCTTCATAGGGGTTTGTGCCTTGTTTAAGTAAATAAATGCCTTCTTGTACTGTAAATAAAATAAATATTCAATATTTGCTATTTAATTCATTTAAATTTAGTCACTCACCTCTTTTAAAGGAATTCAAGGGTGTTGCTATTTCTACACGATTTGCCAATATATTGCCCCATTCACTGTTGGCCAAATAGTAACGTAAGGCTCCACCTAATATTAACCATTTTATAGGCGTTTTATCCATTTGTTCTAAATTAGTTTTTTGATTTTTTTCTTAGATTTTTCTCTATTAAATCATTTATGAATTAATGCAGCCGGGTAGAGATAAACAAAAAGAAAAAAAATGCAACTGTCAAATGTTAATTTGTTTTTTCAACAGCTGTTATGTTATCGATAAGAGCGAGTATAAAGAGATGACACATATACATTGCAAATCTAATTGTGATACAATTAATGTTTATGTTGAAGAAAAAATATTCAGAAAAATATATTCATTCAAATAGTACTTTCGTGTATTGAAAGAAAATAAAATTACCGACGGTCTAAGCAAGAATAAATTTATAAATGCTACAAAGCTGAAACGCAAAGTATACAGAGGTGTCACTTGATAAAGTCTTTTGTTTGATTTTGAAATTGTTTTGTGGTAAAAGGTATATAAAATACAGCTAAAAAATCATTGAAATCGTTTTGTGCGAAAGAGAGGGATATAGCTTTTTGCTCATGACGTCTCTGAATACCCTGAGGCGCAAAGTATGCACAATATTATAAACAAACTCAATTTGAAAAAAAGTCAAAACCCAAATCTCAAAGTTTATTAGAAAACCTAAAATTATGGGTTAATTTTGATATAAATTCGGATTGAACGTCGATCCTATGAGAAGATACTTTGGTCTTTAAAATTTGCTAGTCCGTGTTATATTATTTATAAATATTTCAAAACCGTATTAAAACAATCATTCAACCGACAATTCACTACAATTTTTCTCTGAAACACCCTGTCTAAGTTTGAAAAGCACTGCTTTGTCAACATGCATGTGTTGAGCTGTCAGCTTTGTATTTGTTTACAAATTGGAAAGAAACTGTTCACGCGTGTTGTTTTATTTATTATTTAAAAGCGAAATATAATATACTTATTGAAATTATTTAATGAAAACAAAGAAAAATAATAACAAAATGCCCGCCGTAAAAGCAGAACCTAAAATAGAAGATAAATTATTGCAAATAAATCAAAATCTATTAAAATTAACTGCTGAACCGGACAAGTTTCTTATGTGAGTTTCAGGTGCCAAAATTCTGTTGCTCTTGGCAGGCACATGTGTTATTATTATTTCAAAGGATTTGTTAAATGAAAACTACTTTTTATATTTCAGAGCTCAGCCAGAAAAATGTAAAGATATCGAGGAAATGTTGCAACAAATGTATGGTGTCACCATAGAAAGTGATAGAGCCAATCAAGGTAATCCAGAGATTTTGCCTGAACTGGTGGTGGAAGATATGGATGTAGAACAGATATGGCAACAGTTGGAAGTGCGTAATAATTTGGCTATGAACGGCCTGATAAAACAAACAGCTAAGTTATTGGCTTTGAGAGAGGAGAAATTGGAAGTTCACTTAAAAGAAGATGAAGATGAGGCAAATGAAATGCAATTAGGCCAAGAAGAGGAGGAAGACGATAATGACCATGACTTAGAGGAGGAAGAAGAGGAGGATGAAATGGACAATGAAGAAGACGATGATGAAGGCGAAGAGGAGGAGGAAGAAGAAGACTTATTTAAAGAAAAATCTAAACCTAAACAAAAATCTAAACGTAAATCTATAGTTGATGACAAATTCTTTAAATTGGATGAAATGGAAGCATTCTTAGAAGCCGAGGAAGCCAAGGAAGAGAGAAAACATAAAGGTAAATCATTGGCCCAAGATGATGATGGTATCAATTACTTTGCTGAAGATTTAGGAGAAGAAGGGGAAGAGGATTCCGAGGACGAGGATTCAAATCCTGCATATAAAGATTTCTTTGATGTGGACGAAGATTTAGAAGAAGAGGAGGATAAAACAAAACAGAATGACAAAAAGAAACAGAAAGATCATTTCGCTGATAATGCACAAGAAGAGGACGAAGATGATGTAGCGGATAAAGAAGGAGAACACGATGAAAATATGGATGATGAAGAAGATGAGGAAGATCAAGAAGAAGGGAATGAAGAAAAACAGCCTTTAGTTTCTGGAGAAGATTCGGATGATTCCGAAGACAGTGAAAAAGCCGATGAACCTAAATCATCTTTTGAGCAAAGACAAGCTAGATTAGAACAACGCATACGTGATTATGAATCAGAGGTTTTAGGAGAAAAACCTTGGCAACTTAAGGGTGAAATACAGGCCACTTCACGTCCTCAGAATTCTTTACTTGAAGAGGTATTAGAATTTGAATCAACTGTACGCCCTGCTCCTATTATAACAGAAGAAACTACCCGTTGTCTGGAAGATATTATTAGACAACGTATTAAAGACAAAGCCTGGGATGATGTCGTGCGTATCGTCAAACCAGTTAACACGCCACAAGAGTACCGCAAAAAACTTGTACTGGATCAGGAAAAATCCAAAGAATCCTTAGCCCACATCTATGAAAAGGAATATCAAATGGAAATGGAAAAACTCAATCCCAATCGTGATCCAAATGAACCCGAAGAACCTAAAGAACATCAGGAAATACGCAAAATGATGCGTGAATTATTTGTTAAACTTGATGCTTTATCCAACTTCCACTTTACACCAAAACCTGTGGCACCAGAACCTAAAATTGTTACAAATACACCGGCTGTTGCTATGGAAGAAGTGGCTCCCGTTGCCGTTAGTGATGCTAAACTATTGGCACCCGAAGAAGTATTCCGTGGTCCGAAATATGAATTGGTTGGCAAATCAGAACGTACTAAGACAGATAAGAATCGTGCTTTACGCAAAAAGAAATCAAAACAAAGGGCCATACACAATGCCTTGGAGGCCAAGGATTTGGAACGCCAGAAGAAGGGTATTCCACTGACGAAGAAGGAAGAAAGTGCCAAGCTAATGAAGAAACTAACAAAACAGAGAAATGTGGAAAAGGTAATTAATTTCTTTCTTTACTTAGGTTTGGCAAAAAATTATATACTGTACTTTTTTCAATAACATAAATTTCACATTTCTTTTTAGATTACATCCAGCAACGATCAAGGTGCATTGAAATCATCCAAGGCTTTCTTCTCCAAATTACAAGATCAAGCAACAACTGCCGTAAAACCAACAAAAAAGAAACAAGATGCCAAATCCTTATCAGCGAAAAAGTTAAAATTATAGTCAAACTAAGTAATAGTTTTCAGTTTTGTCTTCTTTTCTTTTAAATTAGCAAAGTCAAGTAAAATTTATGTATAAATATAAATACATTTTTTATATATAGGTATATAAAAAACCAACAACAATAATAAAAAACCAACGTTAAACATAACAAATTTATCCCAAGACAACAAAAACGCATAAATGATTAAGGACATTATGATTATTACGTGCCAGTAGATACATATGTGTGAGGGAGGTAGGGTGTGTGGGAGCCATTCTTTCTATGCGTGAAGTTGTTGTGTTATCCTGAATGAATGCATAGTTGTCAATGTGGATGAGAAAAGTACAAGCTAACGAATGTTCATTCATTCATTCATTTATGTCATAAAAGAATGAATATAGTTTAAGAACTAATTTTTAGTCGCGTAATGACGTCAAATGTTAATACTACTCGTACTGCAAATAGTTTGTGTTTTTCTTTACTTTATGAGTTTTTTTGTCATTCCTTTAAGGATACAAGAGCTATTTTATTATTATATTTTTAACACCATTTCTAGAGGTAATGATAGATAGATAGATAGATAGATAGATAGATAGATAGATAGATAGATAGATAGATAGATAGATAGATAGATAGATAGATAGATAGATAGATAGATAGATAG
>NC_060950.1:56498373-56500234 GCF_022045245.1 Lucilia cuprina | reverse complement strand
AAAATAAAAATTTTATAAAAAGTAAAAATTTTAAAAATATACTCATGGTGTAGGGTATTATATGGTCGGCCATGCCCGACTATACTTTCCTACTTGTTTTATAATAAAAACGAATAATGAATATGATGACCTACACGCTTAAAAATGAAACGAAAATAAAAACGGATACAAAAATATAGTAAACACATGCGAAACGAGTGTCTCCAACTTGCAATGGAGGTAATTGCTATTGGCACGTGACTGTGTAGGGTGCCTGTCTATTTTTTATTTCACTCTTCATTGTGTACAATTTTGAATTTGTAATATTACACTGTTTCCAAATCTCGCAGAGAGGAATTTTACATTAAATCCTTATAAGGTTTAACTTGAGCAAGAGCAGAGATTTTCAAATGGAACTCATCTCCATTTATTTGCATACGTTTAAAACTTTAAACTTCTTCTTATATTGAAAATGGCAGGGAATACCTCTGCAGGAAGTTTATTCCACATACGAACAGTGCGACTGAAGAATGAATTTTCCCTGTAATGTGTTGTGCGGTCCAGTGGCCAATCTACCACAAATGGATGTGTTCTGAAAGAAAGACGTGATCGATAGAACCTTGAAATACACCCCACGTTGCGACGGTGCTTTATTGAATCAATAGAGTTGTATACCCTACTGTCACCGATAAGTACCTTCGCCCCCTTTTGTACGCAGTCGAGTAGCACCAAAATAGACTTCGAAGCTCCGGCCCATACATGAGAGTTGTATTCCATTTTCGGTCAGATATAAGTGTAGTAAATAGTAAGAAGATCAGATGAAGTGAAGTATGTCTTTCACCATTTAAAAAAACCGAGAAACTTGAATGCTTATTTCGACACTTGACAAATGTGTTGAGTCCAGCGGACGTCGCACATTCGTTTCATGCCCAGAACATTAAGAGTTCTGGTTCCTTAATATTTACACCACCCATATATATAGATGGAAAAACAATATCTGCCAAGCGACTATCAAAATCGACTCTGTTAACACGACCCAATTCAGAGATTTTTATCAAGTCTTGATAAAGCGATTCATTCATATTGCACCTCATTGCCCCAATCTCTAGAGGTCTTGTCCTTGATTGAATGAATAAGAATGGTATATAATGCTGTCATCCGCAAAAATAGTAGATAGAGTCGGAAGTTTGACATAGAAGATAATTTATAAAGATAAGAAATAGGGTAGGAGTAAGAATGAAGCCTTTCGATACCCCTGAATTAATATTGAACTCGTCGTATAGTGCGATCTCAGAGAAAGCTCGAAATTACCGACAGTGCACCATGCCATGCCACACTCTATTCAATGCCTTTGAAATATCTAGAGCCACCACTTTAATTTCACCAAAATGGTGGATGGAATGACACTATTTCTCCGAAAGAAAGGCTAGTATGTCTCCCGTAGAGCGACCTCTACGAAAGCCAAACTGTCGGTCGTTAAGTAAATAGTTGGTCTTTAAATACTTTACTATTTATCTATCTATCTATCTATCTATCTATCTATCTATCTATCTATCTATCTATCTATCTAACTATCTATCTATCTATCTATCTATCTATCTATCTATCTATCTATCTATCTATCTATCTATCTATCTATCTATCTATCTATCTATCTATCTATCTATCTATCTATCTATCTATCTATCAATCTATCTATCTATCTGTCTATCAATCCATCTATCTGTCCATCTATCTATCTATCTGTCTGTCTGTCTGTCTGTCTATCTATCTGTCTATCTCTCTATCTATCTATCTATCTATCTATCTATCTATCTATCTATCTATCTATCTATCTATCTATCTATCTATCTATCTATCTATCTATATATCTATCTATCTA
>NC_060950.1:56400261-56498273 GCF_022045245.1 Lucilia cuprina | reverse complement strand
TCGATCGGTATACTTTAAGGTGGGTATTGGACCAATATTTTTGTATGTTACAAACATCAGCACAAACGTATAATACCCTACCCACTATAGTGGTGTAGGGTATAAATACTGCTGTTAACCTACTGTGAAATTTGTAAATAAATTTTCGGATGTTTATTTTTTGTAACTTTCTCTTCAGAAAATAATACATTTATAATTTTCTACGCAAAAAAATTTAACATATTTAACATACATATGTATGTGTGTAAGAAACCTACACAATTTAAACTGTGATAATTTGTTAAGAAAATTACTAACACGCGCGTGTTATAGTTTTAAAAAATACTACATGTGTAATATCTTAATCGGACTTGTATTACATGTGCTGTTAGATATTATCCTTGTTTCAATAAGATACAATCACTTGATTTCAATTCATTTGTTTCAACAGTTTGCATAAAATTGCATTTATTATTTCCTCTTCAAGTAATCATCATCATCATCTTTTTATACGAAAGATTAAATAACAATAAATAGCTTCCAATTGAATAGTTATTATTTTTGTCATATTGGCCACTTGTTGTCAATGGATACAAATCCTTTTGCTACATTTTGTCAATATGTTTCTATCGTAGAGTTTTTATTTGTTATTTTACGCCTCAATTGATTCATATTTTTCTAACGATATTTTATTTTAAACAATTGGATTTAATTAAATGAATGTGAACTGCATGTAAATGCGTTATTTTACACATGACAAAAAATTGTCAAGTCAATAAAGATATCGCCGCTTATTTCTTAACTATATTTATAGGTTCCCAGCAGTTCGACAAAGACAATAATTTCCACTAATACTTAACCACCTGGATGATTGTATTTCGTATGTTTTGGGTCATTCGTCACGAATGTACCCTTTGTAATCGAGAATGAAGACAGTCGTCACTTTAGTGTCCTCTTTGTAAGCGGAAGCGGAGACAGTCGTCTCTTTAATGTCCTCAAGTAACCTAAAGATTATACTCTTAAAACTTGTTTATTTATTTGTTTGATTATTTTACCCATATTTTGGAGAAATGATCTTACAACGTTGACAGAAATATGTTTAGAAAATGTCTAACCGTCGTGTTGTGACGTTGTCAGAAAAATCTTTTCTAAAAATGTTGTTGTTGTCATTGTAAGATCTAACAATTTTGTACACTTACATAGCTTAAGACGAACCACTCTCAATACCGATATTATGCATTACAAAGTGTTCAGAGAATTGTACTTTATATTTGCATCATAGATGCAGATTTTCTTTCTTATAACTCCTTTTAAAACTCAATCACTTGGAACTTCTTAACTCTACTTATCGTATTACCCACATTGTGGTTAAAGAAGTAATGTCTTACAGACTTTACTAAACAATTGACATCAAATTGATCTATTATAAATCAACGGTGTATATTTAGCTAATATATAAAAAGAGAACTTTAACGAACACATTTCAATGTACTACCGATATAACTGTGAAACACCGTCTACATTACGATGGCGGATATCCAGAGAATATAGTTCGATAACTTACAGCAACCGATAAACATATGCTTCGGTATACGATCGAATAACACTAAATTTAAATCAAAGGAGATAAAGAGTCTTTCACTCTATGCCACTCCTCAGGCATTCCTTGCAATGGTTTGACATGGGGTGGAACAAGAGAACCATATAATATGGTTCTAAAGATGTCCAGTTGCCAGCAGTCCTGGCTGGCCAGTTGGTTGATATTACTTTGGGATCCACGTAGCGGCTGTGGTTTAAAACCAAATTCGATGTTCTTACATCTCTCTCACGTCCATAATTCTCGTAAGAACATTACCAAACGATTAAATTGGGGTCTTTATATTTGTCATTCTCGAGGTCGTGTTTCCGTTAAAGTGGTATTATAGTACATAAAGCAGTCCTTAAAAACATGTTTGTTTGTTGTCAATAACTTCCCATTAGTGTGGTTGTTAACGGAACTGATCTTTTTACATCTCGGAAGTTAAGCAACGGGGCAGCAGCTTTCACAACGTTGCGTTATCAACATTACATGTTGTTGTCGCACGTACTATGTATATACTTTTACGAAAATTATAAACATTATGGTGTCATTATACATATGTAAAAACTTGGGCAGTTTTGCATCAATGAAAGCACATAACTCCAATGTTATTAAGTCGAAATGTCTTCTCGACTGTATTAAATAATTGGCACAATTGACAAAGCATCATTTCTAAAGAAAACGCAATCAAAGTGATATTCAAACTCGCCTGGTAATACTAACCAAACTGATAGATGATTGGGCTTTGACTTCGAGACTGTTCTAGCCCACTCTGTCAATGGATAGGACTAGGACTCTCTTGTCTCTTAGTATAAAGTCGATAAGGTTTCATCTTGCTTTAATTACTGGGAATTGTATGAACGTATGGTCTACCTACGTTATAGCTACTGTAGTAGAAACAAATCAGTGCAATACCTTCTATATGACTGCCCATCCTTACAAGAACAAAGACTACTTTATCTTGGTAGAGCTTTTTTCCATGATCTGGACTATTTTTGAACACCTGCCTTGACGGCCAATATCACGGTCGTCTTCTTCATCCACTGAATGAGTAAAAATAAGCAACAACTCACCACTGCCCCTTTATGTATTTCTCTATATAAACTCTTGCTATACTCAATCAAATCAAAAAACTCAATCTAATGTCGCCCAACCACACTACTGAGATGGCCTTGTTGATTCGCTAACAGCACCTAGGGGACGTAATTGGTAGTACGAAGCACGGATCCTTTTAATTGACAAGACTTCACTTCAGTGGTTACAAAGGGCAACTGTGATAAGTTGAACATGTTTAGAGTAAGCTATGTTAGGATATGATCAAACTAAACTCAATAGTATACATGAAATTAACTCGATTTTATTAATCTACTGTCATGCTATGTAATTTGTACCGATCTTAGAATCTAGGAACGATAACAGAAATTTATCGGGAAAATTATATTTCACCGTGTCTTTTAACCTATTCCTAAGGTTTAGTTTTCAACCAAAACCACTACGTGAATCCCGAAGGAACCTCAACGAACTGAAAAGAAAATAGTCCTTTGGGTAACTGAATACTCATATTACCAGATTATGTGGTGCTCTGGTTAGACCGCTTTTTAAATCATCCAAAGTCAAGTCAAAGATTGAAATGTAAACACCAGTTTATAGTCCCGGCAGACTAGAGCTATTGATGGGATTAAGCATCAAGGAAACATGCCCAGGGGTCCGAAGCAACGGATTATAAACTATATTTTCATTTAACAAGTTATACAATGTAGTTGTCTAACTGAGAGTTATTGGCCATTTGAACCTAAGTTTTAGATTATTTGAATTGTTTGCTGAGCTCATAAGCAAAATACCGGGTTCCCACGTTGGTTTAAAGGAAATCCTCCAAGTCGACCTATATCTTCATATAGGAAGCTGGAAACTTTTAAACACTTAAGTTAAATTTGAGTTTTAAATGGTACTCCACCAGTAAATTTGAAGAGTTTTTAATGGTCTCTACCAGGGTATAAACAGTTGAGGTTTAATGGTCTCCACCAGGGTTTAAACAGTTGAGTTTTAATGGTCTCCACCAGGATATAAACGCTTGAGTATTCTATGGTCTCCACCAATAAAACATAACATCACTTGAGGTGATACGAAAGCACAAGGTTAATGTAGACAACATATGACTTTGAACAGTTATATGAAGTAATACACTACACCAGTGCGAGCGAGACGGAAAACTGTCTAATGCCAGACAACAAACACAAGTCTGAACGCTTTTAAGAAATAATCGCGATGACGCGAGAGTTGTTCTCCAACTCAGACCTGAATTACGATTGCTGAAGTAAAATTTGATAAAAAATAGCTGTTTGCTGTTTATGTTCTTGACAGAAAGGTTGGCAATGCTAACAAATTTAACTGCTCTGAAAAACAGAAAAAATTGCGTCTTAATTTGTTTCGAGTTTAATTTAACAGCAAGTTTAACTACGTTTAACTGAGGTAGTAAGAATCCCGCCCTTAGTGGTTAGGAGTAGACACTTTTTCCTCCTTAGAAAGACAAAATCTTGGAAACTTTGAAATAAAATTGCAGATATAAACAGGAAAACTAATTAAAAAGATAGGACCTACAGTGTCAGAATCAAAGAGAAGTTTGTTGTATAATTACTTCTATTAAATATGTACTTATATTTTTTAACGTTAAAAACTGACCTTTGGAAATACAATTTTGTTTACAAAGTTTTAAGGTCATATACTTTGTTACTAACTAATCCATCAATTTGATTAAGGGAATAGGTATGTATGTATGAATGCTTATTGAATATACATACAGTGAATCAATTAAGTAATTTGCCCATGTAAAATTTTATATAGTTAAAGAAAAAACTTTATCTGAACAATTATTTTTAGCAAAATAAAGCAATTTATTTGTTGTATTTTTTAAAGAATATCTTATATTTTAATTTTCTACCATAAAAAGTAAAATCGTTATATTAATTAACGAGATTTTTGATAAAATGTGAACGTATTGTTAATTTTTTGAGTCATAAAAGTATTTTGCTTTTTTTTTGGTTTTTTGTTCATTTTTTTAATATTGCTGCATTTTTTTTATAAAATTTAATATTTTTATTACTTCTATATATGAGAATAACATTTTTTAGATATTTTAGTAGTGGAACGACTAAATTTGGACATTTCTTAACCGATTTATTATCCTATATACCTATCAGAATTTATCAATATTTGACTTAACATGAAATCTATCGTTTCATTCATTAAATTTCGAAAATAATAAGTAATTTTGAATTGCATACATAATATATTAGATAATCAATGGATTTGGATCTAGAAAAAAGTTTTGTGAGGTATAAATCTATATATTATAACAAAAATAATCCGAGTTGTTGGTCATTTTGTATCGATAAACAAGAACTACATTACGGGAACTCCATCTTTTTGGGGAGTATTGTGTAAATTTTATTTAGAATTGTATAATATTGATTCTTATTCACTAAATCTAACACTAAGTACCATCCTAGCCACTCTAAGTATGGGGACATCACCATATACCACTATAGAACTATTAAATGCTAAAATCTTGATTTTCAACCTCATATTTTAAATTTTTTATTTTATGAATAAGATACAGAAGGAGTATTTGGATCTGGATAGTTATTCTTGATTTGGGTTCTAAATATATATAAGTGTATGTATTAGCTGAAAAATATTGCTTTTGTTGACCTTTGGGGTATGATAACCACCTATATTTTAAAATATCTAAATTAGGTATTTTTCCTGTACTATACGACACTTTACTTTACATTGGTTCCATGCATTCTAAGGTCTGTTTAGAGGTTTAAATTTAAACATAGTGTTCCTCCTAGTTCGTATATAGATTTTGAAAAAGATAAATCAAGAGTCCAATAGTTTTCCTTGGATACAAGTTGCCTCCCTTTGGCTGCTCAAGATTTTGAAGCATCACTCAGTGCGTTTTTTCTAATAATTCTTTGGATCATTTCATCTATTAATCTATTTTATATTTTTTAATGTTATTGATTAAACATTTCATAATTATATTTTATTGATTTACACTTCTTCTAGAAATCTAAACTAATTTTTTATTGCCTCATCAATATCCTTTAAATATTTTAAGGCAAATAACATTACATTTTCACCCAATGAGGATATGATTTTTGTAAATTGCAATTGAAAAATACTTAAAACTCTTCCTTTTAACAATAAAACAATAAATTCTAAAAATAATTTGAAAACCCCAATGAAATTAACCGGAATTCTCAATATGCAAAATACTTTATAGACATGCAAATTCTGATGAAAAATAATAAAATGCAACAACAAATGCACCAAAATTTATATTTTAATATTTTTTCTTGGTTTTACCATTTTACACAATCTCTATTTTTAATTGGAAAACATAAATTTACTTTTTACTTGTTTTTTTCGAATTTTATTTATGAACAAAAAACAAAATTCTCTTAAAAAAAGTTAGGCAAAAAACTTAGTTGATTCACTGTATATAAATATGTGTGTATTTTTACGCTGTTGCCGATTTAGTTTATTAATTTAAGTTTAACTTTACATATTAACATAATACAACTTGTCATTCTAATTATTCTAACTTTTCTAAACTATCAAATCTGGATGCGTTACTTTTGAGTTTAATTAATGTTATATATTCATATATGTCCTCAACCTACAAATCAAACAAATTCTTTATAATTTCTTACCAAATTTAAAATAGATTCGTCTTAAAAATAAGCAATAAATTGAAATATTGTATATTTGCTTTGGTCAACTAAATAGAGACGAAAGACTCCAATTGTATGTAGTATAAGAACATTTAGACGAAAATGTAAAGTGTTTTTCTATGTATTCCCCTGGGAGTTGATGATGCTGTTACTCTACATACTACCATACTTGCATGTACATACATATGTATGTACGTGAGTTTGTTTGAATATGTTTCGTATATTGTTTAGAAAATGTTGCCAGTAATTTGGTACAACATTTGTACATATCAATGGCATCAAAATGATGATAAAAAAAACTGGTAAAGTCTGTTATTTGGCAGACATTGAACTAATTTTAATATTTTCTTAAACTTACTACCCACTCAGCTAAAACTTCCACTCATGTTTATTCATGTATGGAAATTTTGTAGATTTTTGTTTTTGTTGGAGCCATCTTTTTGTTGGTTGTAGATTAAAAAGTTCTAATTGAAATGCATGCTTATCAACATCATGACGTTCTTTTATATAATCATCAAACATTTCAAAACGGCCTCGTGCAACGTTTTCTCGTAAGAAATGCAAACTTCAATTAAAGTAATGTTTATATACTCTTTAGATTTTATTAGGTACACTAACTACTAGTGGCAAAATTTTTGGTTGAATGTATGTAAGTATGTATGTAGTTGTATGTACATAGCTCTTATGTACTTGCCCCAAATTGTTGCAAGTACTACAAAGCCAATAGGTGAATGTGTGTACGTGTGTACAATCATACAAAAATGTGTTAAAAACTTAAAATTCCTTAAATTTAATCGTTTTCTCTATGTGTATTTTCACACAAAAAGCATTGCTGACATACTTTGCTGCGAACATTTTTGTTTCCTCTTCAAATATCTCATGTGTGTTGGCCAAAAACTATCACATACCTACACAAATAAACGTCATACATAGAATAATTTGTCCTCTGGCTAATTTCTTTTGAATTGGCGGTATTAGATGTACATACATACTTAGTTCAAATAATATACGAAATTTGTACTAAGTATTTATGTTAAGTAAATATACTTCATTGGATAAAGTTCTTTAGAAGAATGTTATCTATTTACTATACAAAAGGCATATCGGTGGAGATAGCAACTTCACAAGTAGAGATCTTTATAATATGAATAATATTCACAGCTTTGTTAAGGAAGCATTACGAGCTCATTCAATTACTTTAATATAAACAAATGAAATTAAGAGTGAAGCTGACTAAATTATTATCAGGAATTTCGTCGCCCCTTGCTGCCATCAACAGCCAGTTGTTCAACAGGCTACCGTCCCGACATTATGACACTACTAGACGGCGATATGCGTCTCGTGCTTAAGGACTTCAATGCGTTCCATCAGCTCTAGCGTTCTAGCCAGAGAGGAGATGCTAGACGAATCCACCTTCTGCAGACATAATCCCCACACGGATTATGGCTAACTGCGCCAGCGAGACCTGGTCTGAAATTTAATGCAACCTGAAGAGCAAAATTTATCTATCCTCAGACCACTTAATCGTATTTCTGGAACGAATTTATTGTCTCTGAACGCTAAAACTTGTGAAATGAGAGCATCTTCAATGATCTCGCAGCAAAGTAGAGAGAAAATTTCTCGAAACTATAATCGCAAAAGTAGCCGATTTTACCTGTACATCCCAGCAGAGTCAGCAGACAAACGAGTTGACATTCGAAGTATAAACCACGATAGTACGAACCAAGTATTATTCGAAGTATCAACAACGATAATCAACGTATTGTCTAGCTGAGACATGACATCATGGTAAATTAGGAAAAGCTGAGTAAATGATTGGATCATTTTGAGCACCAAAAGAGGGAGAGATAGATACGTAAAAACATATTGTTGTTCGCAAACTCCACAACCTTCCAGTATGTGATTACAACTTTAGGTGGGGAGAAGGAAAAGGGGATATCCCTTCTTAAGTAGAAAATGCCATCAAGGCAGCCAAACCACTTTTGGCGATTGGCTGAGACGGTTTCTTCTTGCTGATAATGCACAACCATGTCTAGCGGGCAGTCAAGTGCTTGACAATCAGTGCATCCGGTAATATAATCAAAGAAGTCATTGATAGATAGATAGATAGATAGATAGATAGATAGATAGATAGATAGATAGATGGATAGATGGATAGATGGATAGATGGATAGATGGATAGATGGATAGATGGATAGATGGATAGATGGATAGATGTATAGATGGATAGATAGATAGATAGATAGATAGATAGATAGATAGAAAGATAGATAGATAGACAGACAGACAGACAGACAGACAGACAGATAGGTAGATAGATAGATAGATAGATAGATAGATAGATAGATAGATAGATAGATAGATAGATAGATAGATAGAGATATACAGATAGATAGATAGAAAGATAGATAGATAGATAGATAGATAGATAGATAGATAGATAGATAGATAGATAGATAGATAGATAGATAGATATATAGATAGATAGATAGATAGATAGATGGGTAGATAGATGGATAATAGATAGATAGATAGATAGATAGATAGATAGATAGATAGATAGATAGATAGATAGATAGATAGGTAGATAGATAGATAGATAGATAGATAGATAGATAGATAGATAATCCGAAACATGGGTAGTTTCAAGTGAATGTTTTGATAATTCGCATTAAAGCGGTTCCCGGCATGATTTTAGGCTTTAATGCCTAAAATCTAACGGATAACATAAGATGTAATAGTTTAAACCATGGTTTTAAGGGCATATGTTTTGAGAAGATTTTGCAGATTTTGCTACTTTTTTCGGACCTATAGAAGCATTCATTAATATGGATCAAAGTTAATCATAACTAATGAGGACTACGTGCATATGTATATTATTGTTTCCAAAATAAATAGTAATACAAATATAATAGCTATTATTTTGATAGTACTTGTTTTTATGTTGCCCTTTTGACAGTTTGAAGATTTGGAATATATTATGGTTTTTAGAATAATTAATCCAAATTAAATATTAATATTAACTAATGCATAGCTTAAATTTTCATTTAAATTAATGCTGTTATATATTACAGCTAATTTATATACAATAATTTTCTTGAATATTATTAAAAATTATATATTCCATAATTAAGTTAAAAATAACTTGTATTTAATACATATTCATGTAAAAATTCAAGAAATACTTATAAAAAATACGTAAGTAATGTTATCTTTTGTCAACCGTGTTCTGACACAAAAAAAAATGTTTATTTTAAATTAACACGGTAGATAAAAAAATAACCATTTGTACCGGTACTATATTTAAAGGAAACCATCATCAGTATTAAGGACCATAAAAAAACAATGGTAAACAAAAGAAAAAAATTAACAACTGTTGCTACTTGTCAAGTTCATGAAACCAACCAAATAATGAAGTTATTCATAATGTTGTCCAACAGTTTTGGGTGACTATAGTAAAAATTAATTTCAAATTTAGTATATAGTTTTCAATTTAAAGTTGTAAAGAGGTAAATTACTACATTATAGATTACTTTGGATCAGTAATATTGTCGTTCATCACACTTTGAAGTAATTGGAAATTTGCGAAAAACATTTCTTCATCCCGAAACTGTGGGGTAGTTTGTAGCATCATTTTTTTACTAGGGAAGAAAATGCTTATGAGAAATTATTTAATATTTAAATATATTATGTTGTTTGCAAATGTTTGCACTTGTAGTTAGAACAACATAATTCAAATTGTTTGCTAATGAAACTCCATCAGATAAACTAGGAAAGAGAAAATATAATTATTTGGAAGATAAAGTTTTAAATTATTCGATTCAGTATTAAATAATATTCTACATGATGACTTTCACTTATTAATGTACTTTTCAATGAATACTACATATTGCCATGTTTTTATAGAAGTAGTCTAATAACGTCTTATTAATAATGTGTCATATTATTACTTCATTAGTGGGGCCTCCGCTAGATTAGTGTTATAGTCTGGCAGACCAGAGGTGGTGGGTTCGATTCCCGCCTGTGGTACTGGCTAAGGAGAGCACAACAGTCCCGATAGAGGCCTAGGTGTATTTCTTCAGATTTGATGTATATATGTACGTCCTCCTTTCAAAGTAACTAACTTACTAACTAACTAACAAACTAACAAACTAACTAACTAACTAACTAACTAACTAACTAACTAACTAACTAACTAACTAACTAACAAACTAACAAACTAACAAACTAACTAACTAACTAACTAACTAACTAACTAACTAACTAACTAACAAACTAACTAACTAACTAACTAACTAACTAACTAACTAACTAACTAACTAACTAACTAACTAACTAACTGACTAACTAATTCATTAGTCATCTTCGCCGTTAAGCTATAGAAGCTCTTTTACACGATTTAAATTGATTTTTTAAATTATTTGTAAGGGATCTTAGTAAGTATTTACTATGGCATGGTCAACCATAACAAATACATATATGAATATGTTGCTAACGATGACTTTACATATATTGGTAGACAAAGCGGATCTGACGTTCTATATTGAAGACCCAAAAACAATACCACTGCGTATATTAGATTACTTTAAAAGTGACCCCAATAGGTTAACTCTAAGGCCGTATTGAATTGTAAGAAAACTGTAAACGAATACTATCCCAGATGTAAGGTTTACATCATATTCGTAACAGGTCATCTAAAAGTATTTGTGACTTTTCGAGGTAGAAAAGGGAATCCCAAAAGGACTCTTGAAATAAATAAACGATGGGTTAAACCACCAAGATCCTAAGGGGTAAACAAAAACTAGAGCATGACTAGAAGCCTCCTCAAAATGAACAATTCTGATATAAGTATGATGCTATGTATTCTGAGTAGGCCCACAGGATTACGGACATAGCTCTACAAAATTAAACGTGCTGATGAGAGAAAACAGTGAAACTCTCAAGCACTTACTTTGCCACAGTCAGATTCATGGCTTAAATCACCAAGATCATATAGGGTGAACTAAAACTAGAGCATGATTAGAAGCCTCCTCAAAATGAATTTTTGCATGATATTGGTAGGATGCCATGTATTCTGAATGTGCTCACAGGATTTCGGTCATAGCTATACAAAATTAAACGTGCTGATGAGAGAACACAGTAAAACTCTGAGGCACTTAATTTGCCATTGTCAGAAGTAAATATTTTGTATAGAAGATATCTCATACTTATTGTAAAGTTCTTGGGAAATTTGTCCATCGAATTGAGTTTCTAAACATCACACTATGTAGAATTATCTATTGTCTAATGTATGGGTAAGCCATTAGTATATGTACTATTCAGCCAATGGCCAACGTCCTTGGACTAGCTATTGAACTAGTCTCTACTAGGCTAATAATTAGTATACTAATCTATGGACTAGTCTATTGGCAAGTATTTTGTCTATAGGTTGGATTATTGTCTAGCATATGAACTAGTCTATAGACTAGTATATGTATATGATGACCAATCCATGAACTAGTCTATTGGCAAGTCTATTGTCTATATGTTTTACTATTAACTAGCATGTGAACTAGTCTATAGACTAGTATATGTGGTGATTAGTCTGTATACTAGTCTATTGAAAGGACTATGGGGTTTAGCAAGAAAGAAGATATTGATTAACCAATGGAAAAGTTAATGGACTAGTATATGAATTATATTCTACATATATGTTTAAACTAGTCTATAAATTAGTCCATGAACTAGTCTATTGTTTAGTTTAGTATATACAATTGGCCTTTTAGTTAATCTATTGACTATACTATGTACTAACCAATTGCCTAGTATATACATTAGTCTATGGACTAGTCTGTTTACTATACTATAGAATAGTCAAAAGTTTATTGTCTAGTCTTTGGATTAGTTTATATGCCCACTATCAAAAAAAAATGGTGTATTTAAAAAAGATAATAAAAATGTGTTAATGAGGATCGGTCCATAATTGACCCTACCTCTAGTATATGGTCTCCTCCAAAAAATGACTTTAACACCCATTACAAGCTTAAAAGTACGAGTTTAGCGCAGAAATTCGATATTAGTAAATTTCTTACTAGCATAAATCTGTTTACAGAATTTAATGAGAATCGGTCCATAATTAATCCTACCCTCTATATAATATCCCCCTCAGAAATTGACGTGAATACTCACTACTGGCTTCAAAATACGAGTATAGCGTTGAAATTCAACACAAGTAAGTTTCTTATTAGCACAAATCTTTCTGCAGATTTTTATAAGAATTGGTCCATAATTTACCCTACTCCTATATAAAGCACCCTTCAGAAAACTTAAAGCACATTACTGGCTTAAGAATGTATAGCTATGAAAGCCAAAATCTAATAATAATATATACATAATGTTTATAGAAGAGCATTCCATTTACTGTATATGATTTGATGGTGGGTATATAAGATTCGGCATAGTCGAATGTTACTTGATTTGACTAAGTTATGGACAAGCAGATGGACTAAAAACTGTATTGGTATATGGAGAGCCTGTTGACTATATAATGGACTAGTATATGAACTAGTCTGTGTCGAGTTAATTGGTTCTTTGACTGATCTATAGTTTACTTTATGGACTTGGAATTGGTTTTGTTCTTTGGCAAATAGTGCAATACAGACCGATAGATAGATATTTTAATAACTCTGTCCCTAAAAATGACCTGATAAATTTATTGACTTTAATAGTTTGGTAAATAAACCGTTTATTTATATCAACATCACTAACTAGAAAAAAAATCATAAAATGTGCTATAAATATAATAAATTACATGTAAGTATGTTTATGATTATTATTAGTTGATACAAGTAATTTCTTTTTAAGACAAACTAAGTGAAATGGCTAACCAACCTAAGTGAACGACTTAGAAAACTTATGCGGGTATACATACATGGTGAATTAACATGCATTTGAAAAAAATAAGAAAATGTCTGAAACCCACAGTTTTATGTGCATATTAAATTGTTAATAAATGTAATATACATATTTACCAGTCTCGGAAATAATGAAAAAAAGTATATTTTGGTTCTTAAGTATAAAATAAAGAAAACATAAAAAGGCACAAAAAGCAATGTAATAGACAAATATTTGTGTTTAATTTAAGTTGTAGAATTTTTGGATGAATAAAAATTATATGTAGGAGGAATTGCAATTAGTTCTGTAAACGTAAAATTATTTTCACTTACAATAAGTAATATAGGACATTTCAACATAAGAGCTACAATATAATCTTCCGGCTGTGGAGGTGGTTATTTCTTTATATTGAGTTTTGAAAACTTAAATCATAGAGGAAAATCGTCAAAATAACACATCATTTAATTTTTTACGAATATTCTTTTAGATTTAGAGTTGTCATGCCAGTCATACTTCCTATAAACAATTATATTTTAATGTGAATGCCAAGGAAGAAGAAGCAAAGACCTGGTTCACACTGGGAAGCTTTTTTTGAAAACTTTTGATTTTTGTGTGTGAGAGAAAGGAAAAGAAATATCAACCTTTCTCTTTCTCTCACACACAAAGTCAAAAGTTTCTCGACAAAAGTTTTCCAGTGTGAAACAGGTCAAAGAAACTATAAATTACAAAAACAAATAATAATAATAAAATGGTTACAAATCAGAGATACAAGCCGAGACGGCTCAAATCGGCGGCGGCTGGCCGCTGGTAATATTTTGCAAGCCGCACCGCCACCGACTTCTTTCGGCTCAAAAGCTATGCCAGCTTAAACGTAGCCTCTAATAAAGATTGGTGAAAACTACTATGAATGTCTATTTTCTGCAGAAAATAACTTATATAGGGACAGGTTTCTATATAACAGACTATTACATAGAGATTTTTCATTATTGTAAACGCTTAAAAGGTCAATTTCTGAAGAAAAAGTTAAATTGAGCCGACAATTAAGCCGCCGCCGATATAGACTATAGACTAGCCTATAGACTAGACTATAGATTAGTCTACAGACTAGACTATAGACTAGACTATAGACTAGACTATAGACTAGACTATAGACTAGACTATAGACTAGACTATAGACTAGACTATAGACTAGACTATAGGCTAGACTAGACTATAGACTAGACTATTGACTAGACTATAGACTAGACTATAGACTAGACTATAGACTAGACTATAGACTAGACTATAGACTAGACTATAGACTAGACTATAGACTAGACTAGTCTAAGCCGCCGCCGCCGACATAAAATGTTTGTGCCGCCGACCATTTGGTATTGGCTTATATCTCTTCTACAAATCCACAGTCGCAGCTGCACTACATTTAAATTGTATTTTCTTTTGGAACTAGAAAACGCAATCGCATCGGCAGAAATGAATGTCGAAGTGCTTTACGTGAGTACCTGGCATGTTGCCCAGTCCCACGGTGGTACCTTTTCAACCACTGGTTGAGTAAAAAGTAAACAACTCACCACTGCCCCTTTGGGTATCTTTCACGCAGGTTGCAATTTTTTACATAGATTGAACCGGTCTATGTACAAGCACTTTGCTCGAGTACTTGAGCTATCTAATCTCTTACCATTTCTGTCCCGTTGCTTAACTTCCGAGATGTAAAACATCTCTTCTGTTTACAATCACGAAGATGAGATGGCATCTGTTGATTTGGCAACAGCACCTAGAGACGTAACCGGTAGACCGAAGTACGAATCCATCAAATAAGCCCAGACTTTGTTCTTACTCACAGGGAAACACTGTGGTAATTCTTATATGAACAGAGTATACTCTGAACATATCTGGACAAAGAAGAAAAATTCAATGGTATCATTTTTATATGATAACTTTCATCCATCATTAGACAACCCAGAACACAACTCATTTATCCGACACATTTTTGTCTTATCCGCAGGAATGTGTGATCAGAAATCATTGGTTAAATTTGGTACCATGAACTTTTTTTTTGGGAAAATTTAATAAATTTTCGCCCCCAAAGGAATCATATATTTTGTTTTGGGATATTTTATCTCTTTTATATGGTTTTAATTATAAAGTAAGTACTTTAATATATTTATATACATACTGGTAATTTAATATCAAATTTGCGTAAACATTTTCATAATTCAATTAAGTTATTTACCTTTGATCATAAACTATATTCTATCATTTAACTACCCTTTAGATAAAACATAATAAACCTAACCAAACGAGTGTTAAAATTATCTAGTTCCCCTTAACATCCATAAAAACTAGTGGGTTTGTCAGTTTAATCTTCTCTCGCCTATTTTGACTGTAAGTTTATTAAATTCTCATTAATTGTTTGTCACCGTTAAAATTATATTTGAATTTTTACTGATAAGATTACGAAATATATTTACGTATGAAAAATATATATTTCAATTAAAATTATTTTATTCTATTTATGGCGAAAGTATGTGAATAATTTTTTTGTTTATCTTATGGAAGCATAATGTATGATTAAATTTCGACCTTCCGTAATGTAATCTAATGACAAAACTATTAGGCGCTTTTTAAATAAATTATGTATATTAGCTCCAGATTACAATAGATATGTATACTTTTGTGGATTTATGATCAATATTTCGATGTGTTACCAACGGAATGACAAAATCAATGTTAATGTTTAATTTGCTGTTACTAAGTTCAATATTTTAGAAAATTCAAAAAGTGCCTTTTGATTAACAAAAAATTACCAAATAGTTCCCTCTTATGGGTTCTCATTTTCCCGAGCTTGTCCTCAATGATGGCTACACGACAATGTAAAGTCCTGAAGAACAAAACAAAAACAAAAGATAGCCAGAACAAATGTCGGCTATATATTCACTAACGACATTATAGAGTATTCAATCCACCACGGTTACATAGATAGCAATGTTCTTAGCTTTGTCCTTAACGAAACAAGCGGCGGATTTATCGAATCGTGTCTGATAAAATTATTATGTTAATATTGTGTGGCAACTTTTTTTAATCTGCTATAAGAATTTAAAATAGTGACAACTCCGTTCAAATTTGGTTAAATTATTTTCTAAAATACATATGTATACGTTTCCAATCCTTATCGGCGGCTACGTTTAGCTTTTGAGCCGAAAAAAAGTCAGTGGCTGTGCAGCTTGCAAAATATTACGGGCGACCAGCCGCCGTCGATTTGATCCTTCTGAACATTGTGCTTTCTGAACATTAGTGCTTCATATAGTCGTTAACAGAGTTAGATATATGCAAACATTCAAGTCAGCATCCCCCAGGGGGCATGTTACCTTGATGATGCCTTCACCTCGGTGTTATTGGAATTCCGTGGTATAAAGTGGAGGCCAATAGCTTTAGTCTGGCCGGGACTAAAAAATTGGTTACAGTCTACTGCCTGGCTCAGTCCATGCATAGATTGAAAAGATTGAAAAGACCAGAGCACCGCATAATCTGGTGCTCTGGTCCTGTGCCCGGTGGCCAGTTGCCCGCAGGATTATGTCATAAGGTATCATATACAAATGATACCATTGAATTTTCCTTCCTTGCCCTGTGAGTCCACCGGTTACGTCTCTAGATGCTGTTGCCGAATGAACAGTGGTGATCCAACGGTCAGAGATTAGATAGCTCGAGCACTTTAGCAAAGTGCTTGTCAAATCCAATGTACAAAAATTGCAATCTAAGTTCTTCATTGAAGCAAAAGTGCCCCACATTGACCTATATCTTCATATAGAAAGCTCGAAACCTTGAAAAAACTCAAGTTAAATTTAAGTTTTAAATGGTACTCCACCAGCAAATGGTCTCCATCAAGTTATAAACAGTTGAGGTTTAATAGTCTCCGGCAGGGTTTAAATAGTTGAGTTTTAATGGTCTCCACCAGCCAGTGTTAAAGCTCAGTATTTACGTTCCGTTTCGTGACGGATCAGCTGATCCGTGTTTCGCATACAACAACTCAACGGCAATCACTCGGCCAAACTAACGACATTGATTTCCGTAAGTTAAAACGAATCAGCTTAGATTCATAATGGAATGGAACGTAAGCCTAATGTCGTTAGATTGACCGTGAGGTTGCCGTTATGCTTTTGTATAAAAAAATGCAATTGCTAATTCACCACTGAATAAGTTGTTCTTGTTCCGTTTGGTTTTGTGTTTTTTATTGTCGAAGCATATACAAAAATTCTCATTTATTAATAAAATTTTTAAATGTTGTCCCGGATATTTACTTATATCTGCATTATTTATGGATTGACTTTGCTGGTTTTAAAAAGCTATCTTCTCAAAATCGTGTTCATTATACAGACAGACGGACACATAAAGTTATATTTTGTGCATCCCGGACGGACAAATCAGAAATATGTTGTTATTCTTCCGTTTGGTTATTATACGATAAAAGTAACACAATTTATCGTATGAAACGATTTCAACATACAGACAGACGGACATGAATAAAATCGACTTCAAAATTTATATAAATTAAAAGCGGAATAACAAACTTATATGTATATAGCCCACTTACGAAGGTGAAGGCTTTCAAAAGAGGATATCTCCATTTAATTATAACATCTTGCGCTAGTGTTATATATAGAGAGATTTCAATTCATGTGTTATATATAGACAGATTCAAAAATAGTTTATAGAGAACATTTTTGCAAAATTTTAAGCCACCTAGATCCTTTTCTTTAGGCCTTATCTTGTTTTTAATGGACAGACGTGCCAACAGACGTACGAACATGTCTAAGTTTTTTAAAGAATCAAAAACGTTTATACACTTTTGTAGATCTACGAACAATATTTCGCTGCTTTACAAACGAACTAAAAACATCCAACAACAAAAACATATTTTTGATTATCTAACAATATAAGCGGAAGTAAAGGATTTAAAAATAATTAAATTAATATATAAATGATTAATTGATAACAAGAAAATCGACCAAAAATTATTTATAAATATTTTAATAATTACTAAATATTTCGCTATTCATGATGACACACATGTCGTATGTTAAATATTCTATACAAGAAATGTTTATCATACGCCACCATAAACAATGATGAAGACAACAATAAACTGCGCATATTCGTAAAGTAGTAAATGCGATTGTATTATAAAACATTTCGTTTAAAATCGTTTCAGACAACATGTTGCTTCGTTTATTGCTTAGCAAATCGGTTTTTTGTTGTTTATCAACAACAACAACAACAATAATAATATACTTCCGTTTTACGAAGTGTTGAAATTTTGAATTTGTAACGGTTTTTTGCTATTTAAATGTATAGTGTGTATGTGATTGTGTGTGACTTCAAAAATTCACCTCATGTTCGTGTGGCTGTTTGTTGTTGTTATTGTAGTGTTTAACAAACAACATGTGGTTGGTTGAATATATAATGAAAATCCCTCAATCACACACAAACACACACACACACTTTCACTAAATAAAAACTAAAAGAAAAACACACACAACAACTGCAATAACAACGTATCACTCCTCAAGTTGTGGCATATAAATCCGTCATCTTGTGGCTGTATGGTTTCACTGTTGCTTCAGATTTAAAGCACTGCAGTTCGACTAGCTCAACTAGTTCAACTCTATACCAAGAACGTGGAACACTGTGCTGTAAGAATTTTGTTAAAAAAGAATAACAATTTAAAAATAAATAATTAAAAAAAAGAGAGCAAATAATTTATAAAATTATTAAAGTGTTAAGAAAAAAGAATTGAAATAAACTTTTAGAACTGTTTTTAAAAGTGAGATTTGAAAAAAAATTAACAAAAATTTATTTAAAATTGAAAATTATAGGATTTTTTCTTAAAAAAGATTGTATTAAAGTGAAAACTTTTTGTTAAAAAAGGTGAGTTAATTATTTATAATCAATTAAAGGATGTGCTATCCTGTTTTAAATATTAAAAATATTGTTTTGAAAATTTTATATTTAAACCTTTCGAACTGGTTCTGCGGAAGGTTTGTGCAATCGATATTAGTCCTTTAAATTTTTTTTAAAACAAGTTCTTTAAGCAATCATGTTTATTCGATTTTGTTAGCATCGTAACTACTTCTAGAAAAGCTTCTTTAGAACTAGTTTGTTTTTTCTGTGACTTTGGTTTTAAAACTGTAAAGATTTCTGATCAATTTAGAGAAACAGTTCTAATAACCAGCAAAAATAAAACGAAGTACTTCTCAAAAAAATAACATTTATCACCACTTCAAAATTAGCACTAATTAAATTTTTTCACCTTCTGTGGAAGTGATGTTTATTGACTTCCAGAGAAGCGAAAAGAATCTAACTTTTTTTAAATTGAACTTATATTTTGTTTTATTAGAATTTTTTGAATTAAACCAGTTTTGTTTTGGACTTAAATGCGTGTAGTTCCTAATAACAACTTCCAAAAAAGAACATAAAAATTACTTCCTGAGAATGACTTCAGATTTAGTGAATTTGGAATCAAATAAAAAAGATATCAATCCTATGACAAGCCTGGGTTAAAATCAGAACTTCATCAGATCTTTTTGAGAACTTCCATGGAGTAAATTCTACTTCTTTTTCGCTTCTTTGGAAGATCTTTTTTTCTGGGTAGTTATATAACTAAATTACAATAGTGGTTCAATTTCTTATATGAAATCAAATCTAAAATTTTGTATTTTTTTTTAATTAATTCCAAGCAGATGTTTCGGATGGGTTAATCAATTAGTGGATTCTGATAATATCCAGAGTGTTTAGAGAAAAATTTCACAGAATGATTTATATATACATACGATCTTAATACTTTTCAACCGTGTTAATCCTAGGAAGGAAAAAAGTTCGAATTGGGTCATTTTCTCCTTATTCATAGACCGATTTTTTTTTAAATTTATTTCCTAATATTAGACATAATCGGTTACAAATTTTTATTTAAAGTTTTTGCTGATTAAAAAAAAATTTGAATAGAAAACATCTTAAAAAAAGTTTTCGATTAATGTTGAATGTAATGATATAGTTTAATCGATACCGATATCTATAAGGATTCAAAATAGTTATACTTTCTTCTCACAAAGTGTCTGAGAGAAAAGTCGGGCTTGTGCTTAAATTTATTTATTTAATGAAAATTTATGGAAATTTTTCTATAAAATTAAAAATTTTTGGAATTTTTTTATAAAAAGAAAATTAATGAAAAATATTCTATAAAAAGAAAATTCGTGGAAATTTTTTTAAAAAAAATTCATGGAAAATTTTCTATAAAAAGAAAATTAATGAAAAATTTTTTTATAAAAAAATTATTTAAAATTTTCTTTAAAGAAAATTCATGAACATTTTTCTATGAAAAAAAAAATTCATAAAAAAATTTTCATTAAAAGAAAATTTGTGAAAAATTATTTGTAAAAGAAATTTTGTGAAAAATTTTTTATAAAAGAAATTTTATGAAATATTTTCTATAAAAAGAAAATTCGTGAAAATTTTTTTATAAAAAAATTAAATAAAATATCTTTAAACAAGAAAATTTATTGAAAATATTCTATATAAGAAGATTTTGGAAAATTTTTTATAAAAATAAAATTTATGAAAAATTTTTTATAAAAATTAAAATTTTGAAAAATTTTTTATAAAAATTAATTTTTTTGAAAAATTTTCTATAAAAATTAAATTTTTGAAAAATTTGCTATAAAATTCGAAATTTATGAAAACTTTTCTATAAAAAGAAATTTTCTATAAAAAGACAAAATTTATGAAAAATTTTCTATAAAAATAAAATTCATTGAAAATTTTCTATTAAAAGAAAATTATAGAAAAATTTTCTATAAAAAGACAATATTTATAGAAAATTTTAAAAAAAAAGATTCATTGAAATTTTACGATAAAAATAAAATTTAAATTTAAAGAAAAATTGATAAATTACTCTAAAAATTAATTTTGAAAATTTTCCTTCTACAAAAAAAAAAGAAAAAATTTTCAAAAATTTATAGATAATTTTTTATAAAAGAAAATTTTTCGCTAAAAAACATACATAAACAATTTTCTTCAAAAAGAAAATGCAATGACAAATATCTATAGAAAAACAAGAAATTTCATGGAAAATTTTTATAAGAAAAATACATTGATAATATTCTATAAAAATTTTTTTCTTAAAAAAAAGGAAAATTTATGGAAATTTTTCTAATGAAAGAAAATGTATAGACAATTTTATATAAAAAAAATTGTGGAAAACAGAAACAGAACTTTCATTAAAATTTTTCTTTAACAAGAAAATTTTGGGAATTTTTCTATAAAAAGAAAATTCATAAAAATTTTCTTTAAAAAAAATACCAAAATTGTTTCGCAATTTTTCTATAAAAATAAAATTTATATTAATTTTACTTTTTACTGATATTTTCTTTCACTTTTTCCTTACTGACTTACTGACTGCCTAGGTTTCATAATTCACCATCAATCTTTGTTGTCGGTTTGTTTTCTGATGTTGTTAACAAACTAAAATGTTTAAGTATGTTGTTGTTGTTGCTGTTGCTATATTTTTATTTGCTGTAGTTTATAATTGTTGACATAAATAAAAAAAATTTAATTAACTCTTAAATTTTAATACGAAGCAAGTTAATTGATTAAAATACAATTAACATCAGTGCGAGAAATTATTATCGGAGGGGAACGAGTGTCTGTCGTCTCATGTTTTATAATGATTTAAATTTAAACGGGAATTTGTTGAGAGCAATATAAAGTAGTTGGGAAAATATGTAGTTATTTAAAAGAGAATTATGTAAATATTTATTGGCATCAAAAGGAAATTTAATAATTAGTTTGGTCTGAGACAATAGAATACATTTTTTGACTTATTTGATTTGTTGAACTGTAACAAGATTTAAATATCAATAGAAGTAGAAATGTTCAAATAAATTTGTATAAATTAAATTATTATTGAAATTATAATTACAAATTACTTGTGCTAGTTAAATATTATTTCCTTTGTTATATTTAAATCATTAACTAAATGTTTTTTTACAAAAAGTATTAATCATAATTAATACATAATATTTTCTATTGATATGTTTTAGCATTTAAATAAATTTAGTTTAATTAAATTTAAAGTTTTCAATTGAAATTATATTTAAGAATACTTAGATCGCTCTTGAACTCTTGTATTTAACTATTATATTATGGCTCTTTTGAAGCCCTACCGTGACTTGACGGGCTTATTTCAAGGTGGTCTTTTTCATCCACTGGGTGGACTTAAAAACGGTCTCCCATATTTTCCTGAATCCTTCATTGATGAACTCAGTTGGCAATTTTTGTATATGGATGAGCCGGTTCATGTACAAGTACTTTGCTGCCCCCTTGCGGAATGTCGAGCATCATAGGCTCAAGCCTAATGCCTAATGGTCATCACCTAATAACCACAACATTAGGTGATAACCATCCTTTTAATTCCTGTGCATTTCTTAATCTCTTTAAGCCTGCGCAATTGCACTATATAGATGAACCTGTTTTTTCTGCAACAGCTTCTAGAGAAATATATGGTAATCCGAAATACCCAGGACAAGGCCTGCCCGTAGTACCAGATTATCTGGTGCTCTGGATACACTCCATTCCAAATCATTTTAGGGCGAAGCCGGGGATACATTTGACATCACCAGCTTAAAGGTCTAGGCAGACTAGAGGTATTGGTAATACCTCTTTACTACGGGATTGCAATAACACCAAGGTGGAGATTTCACCAAGTAACATGCCCCCGGGGGTTCTATTTAGTGCCAATATTAAAGTTGTTTGTTTGCCATTCGATAGCTTCGATTTCATATTAAGCATGGACATATAAGTAGTGTCCTGTGAGTTGGTCTAAACGCCGACTCCTTTAACACACCCTGCAGTATGACAAACTATGTAGTTAATATCGCTGTTATCAACAGCCAGTAAGAACTACTACTAATGATTGTTATTTACTGGTGAATTTATGGGTAATGGGAATGTCATTGAGAGTGACCGATTGACACCTTATGTATTACATATATCCATTAATATCACTAGTTCAAATTCTCCAATAAAAGGAAAAACTAAAAAGGAAAACAAATTTGAAACTGAGGCCTCTCAATTTTCGTAACAATATTTCCATTTTCTGTTTCATGAACCATTACAATGGTGATATATAGTGGACGTTTTGACAGAATATCGACCACTTCGTTTTCCAAAGGTAACTAGTTAGTTGAATATGTGGTAAAATTACTAGTGTAGTACTACTAGTATACATACTACATACATAGTAGTAGTTCAAATTAGTGAAAGTCTGAGTTACATATAGACTAGACTTTTATCAAGATACCTAAGTCCATTATATATGAAATAGTTCTCGTTTGATATTGGTGGATCATATGAAAAGTACCATCGTAAAATATGCCTTTTGTCAGGTGTTCCTGTAAAGTGATTGTCAGAGTTGTTCTTTCGTTCCTCGATATCGTCCGAACATACAAATGTAATGTCCTGTGAGTGACCATCCATATTCAGCCTGACTCAATCAGCCAGCTTTTCGACTAACCATAGGCCGGCTTTTAAGGAAATATTTATAAAGCGAAGCTGGGCATACCATAGAGGAGAAAAACCTTGAGCCCGGCCTGCTATTTAGGAAATCTTTATTAAGCGAAGCCGGTGTTGGACATACCATAGAGGTTATATAATCCTCTTTCGGAAGGTCCGCATGACACAAACATACAAATGTTGGCATCTCACGAGGAGCTATTTTCTTCATCAGGAGAATCTGACAACTCTGATGATATGTAAATTAAATTAAAAAATAAATGGTTTTTGACGATACTATAATCAAGATTTGAGTCTGAGTCCCTTTATAATAGGGAGAGATAGAAAGAGAAAGTTCTCTCTAGATGTTTGAGGATGATGACCAGATTTCAGCATCTTATAATGACTTCTACAAGCACTTCTAGCATCATAACCCATTTCTCGCAAATTGAAATGAATACAATACATTTCACGGTGAAATATAACCACATTTTTTATACCCTACATTTCTTTAAAAGGGTATATTGGATTTGTGGTGACGTTTATAACGCACAGAAATAATGATTCTTTAAGTATACCAATCTGCATAGTCCATTAGGCCATATCCGTTCATCCGACCGTCTGTCCATGTAAAGTCTAAAATCGAAAGATATGTTTCTAAAACTTTTCAAAATAATATTAATGTTTTTCACCTTTTCACTAATTTGTCAAAATTTTGTGGCAAACCTTACACTGAACACAAAATGCTGTCCTGTATCAGATAAAACTCTTAATTGAGGTTAAACTGTATTACATATCAAACGAATTTATGAAGTGTTAATGAAATAACATGAAATTTATGAGACATTTATGTACAAAAAATAAAATATTTTTCATTTCTGCAGGGAACAAAACTCAAATAAGTTTCATGGATGAAAGTAAAACATAGACAAATAGAATTATACAACTTGACCTAAACTCACATATATGTATATGGATAAGTTATGGACACTTTAAGAAGTAATTAAAAGTATTTTAAGGGACAAAGTGTGCATGATGAGAATAAAAGTTATTAAAGGTTTAAAGAATGTTTAATATAACTTTACATCGCCTTTCCAATAATTTCCCTAACACATGCCTCTTGCAAAATTTAAGTGGCATATGTTTATACTCAAATGAGGAGTATGAGATTGTTTTAATTTTTCTCAGCAGGAAATTAAAAAAAAATAACATAAATTTATATAAATATTTTTCTATAAACTTCATTTGGGGTGGGAAGATTCGTTGAAGGCGTTAGTGACAAACATTTATGTTAAAAGCATCATAATTTATAATTTTAATAAAATATCATTTATTTTGTAAAACAACAGCAAAATTTGTCTGTACAAAATAACCACGAATTTATATTTTAAAATTGTAATTAAAAATGTTTTCACCAAAAATATACACAAGAAAAAAATAACAGCAGTAAAAATAAAAGGAAACAAAAACAAAAATTGGCTTAGGTAAACAAAAGCTTAAGGCTGATGTGTTGCAGGGAATAAAAGCCCTGCAGCTTGGCATGACTGACCGGAAGTAGTGAATTTTATGATATTCATTCTCAGATATAAAGTCTATTGACTTTTTAAAGACCAGAACTACACTTTTCTATCTATTGACTCTTTCTTTCGGCATTGATCCAACTTTCTTGGGAATGTTACAGCCACAGCCTTAAAGAGTCTTCTTTGTTGTTTACTTAGGTATACTTCAGTAACTATTGACTTCTTCTTTGCAAGGATAAAGTCTATTGACTATTTGGAGACTAAAGCTATTCTTCAATATCTATTGACGTTACGCTAGAAAAGTTCGCTTGGGGAAACAACTATTTTTTTTTAAGAATATTACAGATAAAGTCCTACAGTGTCTTCTCTCTAGATTACTTAGGTATAGTTCAGTAACTATTGTCTTCCTCTCTGCAAGGATGAAGTCTTTTGACTCTTTGGAGACTAGAGTTTTTCTTCATTTCTATCTACTCTATAATAAATAACATCGGACAAAGGTTTAAAGTATATTCTCTGTTGATTATTTGGGGATACTTTTATGACTATTGTCTTCCTCTCTGAAAGGATAAAGTCTATTGACATTTTGGAGACTATATCTACTCTTTACTATATATCAACTCTTTAATAGATAACTTCAAGTGGTTTAATAACTATTTTTTTAGGAATGTTACAGACAAAGTCCTAAAGTGTCTTCTTTGTAGATTACTGAGGGACAATACCTGCAAGGATCAAGTCAATTGACTCTTTGGAGACTATAGCTACTTTTCACTATCTATCGACTCTACAATATAAAACTTTTAGTTACTTATTTTTTAGGAATTTAAGAGACAAAGGCTTAGATGCCTTAAGGATATTTCACTGTTAGCTTCCTCTCTCCAAGGATTAAATCAATTCACTATCTGCGGACTCTACAGTACATAACTTCGGATAGATCAAAAAACGTTTTCTTAGAAATTTTACAAACACATTCTTAAAGTTTTTGTAGATTACTTAAGGATACTTTAGTGGCTCTTGGCTTTCTCTTTCAAAGGATAAAGTTTATTTAATCTTTGACTATCTTTCTTCACTATCTATCGACTCAACAATAGATAACTTCGAGTGGTGAAAAATTTTTTTAGGAATGTTACAGATAAAGTTCTTAATTGTCTCCTTTGTTGATTACTTAGGGATACTTCAGTGACTATTGGCTTCCTCTTTGCAAGGATGAATCGATTAAAATACTATCTAAATAGAATCAATCTCGATGGTGACACTACATTCATTCTAAAACTGCAGGAAGATTTAAAGGAATGTTGTGTTAACAATAAATTAGACACATTACGGCTTTGTTTTGTACATAAAAACAGCGTAAAAATTAGGAAAACCTCTCAAAATAACATGAATTTTATGAAAAAAAAATTATTAAAAACTAACTGGTATGTGTTTCATATTAAATATCACTCACATGTTTAACTTGTATGTGTGACATTTTTTTTGTTGCGTGGGGATTTTCCCAAAAAGAAATGAAAATTAAATCATTTTATTGCCTTTATATCTCCTGTCATGTGGAAGTGTTTGTTTTATTCGAGCTTTTATTCTGCTTGTCCTTTTTGGTCTGTTCATTTTTTAAATGAGGGATTTTCTTTCCTTAAAATTTATTTAATTTTTTTGTTTGCTTTTATTAAAAACATCACCAGCTAATCAAAATTGTTTTAATTTTGCATTAACACACCTTTTCTTTTACTGGTTTGGTTTTAAAAGATTTTTTTAAGGAGCCTTTTTTTAATATAAAGGAAAGTATATTTTTGTAAACTTTGTACATTTTTCAGTGTTAGGTTTAATAGGGTGGCTTTTTATATTGTAGACATTTTAAAAGGAACCTTTTGAATAACGAAAAAGTACCGAAAATTTTCCTTTTATTGGTTCTTACATGCTTAAATTCATATTTCAAATTCTAATATTATAGAAATTTCAAAAAGTACTTTTTGAAGAGCGAAAAAGTACGTTAAAGACCCCTTTTATAGTTTCTTACTTAATCCGGGGTTTACATGATTTATTTAATGTTTGTAGGTTCAAAAAATCTAAATAAATATACAATTTTCACAGGTTTAGTGGATTTTTGCTCATATCTCCTTTATTTATGGTCCGATTTTGCTGAGATATAATAGAATACAATTTTGTTCTCTCTAAGTTAAAACTTTTCTTTGTCATATTTTATGAATTTTTATCGCGATCTACCGTTTACGTCTTTGGAGTTTAGTTGTTGCCGAATCAACAGAGGTTCATTTGCATCTCTAAAGCTGTGCTACGGTACGGCAAGATTACTGCTCAAAAACTTGAGCAAAGTGCTTGTACAAGTTTTGGTGTTGCCATGTTTAAGGTAAGGTGATGGGACGACTCTAACTCATTCTATTTTTATAAAAAATCACCGTGAAGTAAGGCCGAAAGAGAGATTTCCTGTTTTACCAACATTTTTTTAATTCCTAGAAACTCTGTAATTGCGGCTCTTAAGCGCTTGAGCTGCTGATATTAATGACGATCAATGTCGATGTTCATGGAGTAAAATACATACTTTCGATTACAGTAGACTCCGTGCTCTAACAGGAACTATGAGTGCGATCAGTAAGTCTGGTAGTCTGTTGTCAGTATTAATGGGAATGAGACAAAACTCACTAATGCCCCTTCGAGCCTCAATAGCGAGCATCTGGCAAATCCGATTCGCTAAGTAATGATGCTCAACTAATCTCTGAACTTTGTAGTCCCTTTGCTGGCTTATTAGTAAAACGAAGTACGATCTCAAGATCTACCCTCTCAAAGAAGGGAAAGTTAAAATATGGATAAGACAATTTTCTCAAACACATTAGTAAGATTATGGTGTGTGGGTTCACATACTTCTTACACATTCTGCAACATGTAATCACAAGATATCAATCTATTTTGGTTTCGCAGGACCTAACAGGCAATAACAGTGGAGTGGTTTTTATTAATTTCGAATCGAATCGAACCCACCATCTCCGGTCTACCATACTAGAACACTAACCACTAACCTAACGGAGGCCACTAAGATGGCGAATATCATCAAGGCAACATTTCCCGATGTGAGAGAGAATGTCTCTTAAATTCACAGTTTGGGCAATTCAGCAACATTTGCCAATTTTGTTGGAGAGAGCGACTTATTTTGGTCTGCAGATTTTATAGAGCTGACAGATAGTCGAAGATTATTGAACCATAGTTTTATGTAATTGAACTACTTAACAGTCATTAGATCTAAACTAATCTGTAGATCCGATATTCAAAGTAGAGATATTTGATTTTCATTTGATCTATATTTATTTTGATAGATTTTGTACATTTATATATATCAGAAAAATCGGTTCATAAATAATGGAGATATGAGCAGAAATCCAAGGTAATTATTCTTTTTTCAAAAAATACTTTTTGATTTTTCTATTAAATGGACATTTTGGTACTTTTTCTTTATACAAAAAAGTACTTTTTGAACTTTCTATAATATTGAATATAGAAACATGTAGTTAAGTGTATAGAACCCGGATTAAGCGAGAAACTGTAAAAGGGATCTGCTTGGTACTTTTTTCTTGTTCAAAAGGTACTTTTGGAGTTTTTTTTATAACACTAAACATTTTTATTCTTTAAAAGGTTTTATAATAAGTATATAGATCCAGAAGTAAGTAGGAACCAATAAAAAGGGACTTTTTGTACTTTTTAGTTCTTCAATAAGTACTATCTGAATTTTCTATAATATTAAACTTAGAGAGATGAAATTAAGCATATAGATTTCGGAGTAAATGAGGATTTATGAAAAAGGACTTTTTGGTAATTTTTCGTTTTTCAAAAGGGTACTTTTTGAATTTTCTATAAGAATGAACCTAGAAACATAAAATTGAACATGCAGATAAAAAAATAAACCTCCCTAATGTTTGCGTAATTACAATAATGTCTACAAGTGTTTGTATACATATTGAAGAAGACACCATTGTTTACATATATAATTATTTCAAATTAACTTATGGTAAAGTAATTATGTTAAGTTGCACATTATAAAATTCCCTTTAAGGATAATTTAAATTTAAAACACTCCCAAGGAAGGTTTCACTAAATTACATAATTCAATTGCTCTTTTATTAACGTAATTTGACATTAAAATAAAAAATGCTGTTCTACATCACTGACAGGATATGAACCTGCTAGAAACTTAGACTGATGGACAAGCGTGTTATCAATTAGTCTTTAAAGTTCATGACTTAAGTTTAATTTAAAATATTGTTTAAGAAAATATTTAATATCCTTTCATTTTTCTTTATATATTTTCAATGATTTTCTTTTCTAACAAATCTTTTTAACTTTTTGCCCATTTTAAACTTTGCTTTAAGCGAAATTTCTTTAATTTTAACATTATAAGCCTAGAACCAAATTTAAATTGCTAAACGAAACCAAACCAAAAGTCTGCACAACAAATTCGATGTCTTTCACACACGTCTGCAAAAATTTTCTTATATTTAGCAAAAAAAAAAAAAAAAAAACACATTTAAATATTTTCGATTAGCTTAATATTTGCACATTTAATTTAAATTATTTTTATTTTTTTTTAATAATAAAACTTTAGTGCGTAAGAGAGTGTATGTGTCTGATGATCCTTAGAGAAAATTTCATTTCATTTAAGTATTTGTTCAACAAAAGCTTTGATTCAATGTTCAAAGAAAAAAAAGTATTTAAATCTTTAAGGATTTGAATGAACATTGAGAAATCCTTATGTTAAATTTTGGGATATTTAAACAGGAATTTTAGAAATATGAAACGTTAAAGAAAAAGTTGTTTAATTATTATTTAATTATTAATGTGGCAAGTTCCATCACCCTCTTTAGCTTTAGAAAATAAACAATTTAAAATAAAGGTGGTAAAAGTAAAAAATAAGAAAAAAGTTTTTTGAGGTCCTTTGAAATTATGCGCAAGTGAAAATCGAATGTTCAATTCATAATCGATGTCGTATCGTTGTAAGTCATAAAAACATTTTCAAATATAATTTTTTGAAATAAAAACAAATCAATTCAAACAATTAAGAAGTTATAGTCGGACGAGGCCGACCATATAATACCCTACACCTGTATACGAATAAAATCTAATTTAGATTTCATAATAAAGCATTTATGTTGAATTGTATCTTGCCTCAGATATACTAAAGCCATTTACTGTTTAATAAAACTGTGGATATTTAAGTAAAATTTTGATGGGGGGTTTTTAGAGGGGCTAGGGTCAAATGATGCCCTATAACTATAAAGTTCATCAGGGTCATCAAGACTAGTATAGAACTTGGTTTTGCAGCTTTTTGTCGAGATATGGGTATAATAAACATAATTATGAACTTAAAAGCCCTATTCGGCGAGTTTAGTTATATGGGGGCTAGGTGAAATAATGGACCGATGTAAACCATTTTCAACAGGCTTCGTCTACGGTACCATAAAATATTATGTGCCAAATTGCGTTGTATTTTCTCCAAAATTGCGACCTGTAGTTTGATAACAATGTTTGCAAGCCCTATTCGGGGGTTCAGTTGTATGGGGTCTAGGTGAAATAATGAACCGATCTTAACCAATTTCAATAGGCTTTGTCCCTGGGATAATAGAAGATCATATACCAAATTTCAGTACATCTTCAGACAATTATATTCTTATTTAAAACTGATTTAATAAGTCTCAGATTTATGTTTCATGTAAATGATACACCACTGTTTTCTAAAGAATTAATTGTCAACCTTTTTTCTCCCAGCTTAAAACGTAGATTTATATCTTTTGCCTTCTTTTCGATATTGTTATGTTGCCGAGTCCCATCATTAGATAGTTAGTCAATACACGATAACCCGAGTCATTAAGTAAACAATCGACAACCGAGTGACAATGTTTTAATGTTTTGGTATCCTGTGATTGTTCATTTAGTTCTCAATCTTGCATTTAAAGGTCCCAAAGTCAAGCTGAAAGCTCCATTTAACAAAATAAACTGTACAGTAGAGATGCTGTGCAGTTCCTTATGTATACTGGAGCTTTTTTAGTAAATATAGTTAAATAGCATAATATGATTAGATATAGATCTGTTCAGATATGCTAAAGTCCATTGGTATAAAAAACCACATTTAAATATACGTTAACGTTAGTGGTATTTCTATAGTACTTAAGCCGGAAGTCCACACTACGCGTCATTGCGTCAAAGCATTATGCAAGAAAGCGTAGAACGCGTGGTGCGGTTTTATTCAAAATATGCACTACCGGCGGACATGGAAATCAGTTTTCTGAAGACTCCAGATATCTTCGAGATCCAAATCTTCAATAATTCTGTCAGACATGCTTTCGAGAAGTTTGAAAATCAGCAAAATCGGTCCATAAATAAATGAGATATAGGAAAAAATCTGAGACTACCTCTGAAAATTTCCTCAACAAATTATAAATAAAAGCATAAAAACAACAAGGAGATTAAGCAGTAATATGTTGGTAATACAGCTTATATTTGTTTGAGGGCGGTAATACAGTTTGACGGTGGTAGTACAGTACAACGGTTAATATTTCTTTCTGCTACAGTTTATATTTATTTGTGTATGTTATGTGTGACATGTGTGCAGAGATACAAAATAAATAAAAACTGTTTTTTAAAACATAATTGGTGAAGGATATATAAGATTCGGCACAGCCGAATATAGAAATCTGGCTTGTTTTTTCTAATATGATATTTATATTCTAAGACAAAGATGTATCATATTAACAATATAGTCTTTATGAATACGTTTTAATGGAGCGTAAAAAATGTCGACGGATTAGAAAATTCGGAAATAAATGAACTGAAGATGTAAACTTATAAGGCTACGAATGTTTACCTAGTTCCTCCCTAGTTCGAATTCTCACTGGCTCCTTTTTACCATTAAAAATAAACCAACTTTCTCAACAACTTTTTTGTAAGCAAACTATACTTCATTAACTTGCTATTTGTAAGCGAGCGTAGAAGTACTTGCCTCCAATTACATCACCGTGTTAAAATAATGAGTTAAAATGCTAAAGAAGAAATAGTGAAAAGAGGTTTTATTAGCAATTTAACTCATTACTTTTCAATGTAAGTTTTTCCTGAGTAATAGCCTACAACTATACTTTCAAGGAACAAGATCTTCTTTATGAACAAGAAGGATTAGATAATTCGGAAATATCTGAACTGAAAATGCAAACTTTTTAGGCTACGACTGTTTATCTAATAGCCTTCAATTGTACTTGCAAGGATCATTATTAACCTTCTGTATAATAATAAAAATAAAATAACAAATATATAAAAAAGTTGATAAAAGTGTATGTTAAACAAAGCTTTACATCCTTTAACAAATGCACCTTTTTACGCATATTTACATGTTGTACAAAAATCTCTTTCCTTTCGTAAACATATTCAATTTATATTGACAAGATAAGCCATGTATGTACTTAAACATTTCTAAACAAAATCGAAGCAAATCAAGTGAATATGAAGCGTAAAATGAAAAACATGAATGAAATCATTTTAAAAAACAATATTTGTACGAACTTCTACGCATCTGGGAGATTAAACAGATACAAATCACCCAGCAGTACTTGTTAAACGGGAGTCTTTTAAAAGGTACTTATTATTTTAGATAATACTGAGTTTAAGCAGTCATAATACAATATCTTTTGAGGTGTTAGGCTTGTAATACGTGAATAGGTCATTGGAAGAGTTTAAGTTGTTAATAGTCACGTTACATTTCACACAGATTTCTGAGAAATCTGATACTCAGCTAACGCTGAATTCCGAAGAAAAACACCTAGACCCCCAAACCGACCTGTTGTGCGGATCTATACCCAGGTCTTTGCTGGGAATCGAACCAACGATCTTCGACTACAACACTAACTCGCCGGAGACATATAAGCAGTTCAGTCTTATCGATTTCTCAATATCCTAAAACTGCGTCAAAACATCTACATAGAGATATACGAAGATTCTTATTTCATCCTGAAATTTCCACTCTAAGTGAAACTACTAACTATGACGACATCAGTGGTATGAAATATCTGATGAATACGCAAGCAAATATTCACTCTATCGAAATTGATAGATGATTAGGCTTTGAGTAAAACAGAACTCAGGTGGTCAAATATATATAGAATATATAGAATATCGAGACTGCTTTGGGCCATTCTGACAAATTATAGGACTAGCATAATTACTAGGTACTCTATGATTGGACATATGTTGGAACGTATCGAATGAGCTAGAAGAGAAATTGGTACAACACCTTTGCGACTGCCCAGCCTTACAAGAGCAGTAGTCTATTTATGATCTGGAGTGTCTCAGAGATAAGTCAGTCCAGATCATTGATAGACTATGATTGGTTTTATAAGCAATACCGACTGGTTTTCATGGAAACCGCAGTAAAAGATTCTCCTTTATATACAAACTCTCGACATAAGGGAATAGCAGTTCCAAAGTTTTTACAGTGGCCCGCAAGGCCTTAAAGTGAACTTGCTAAATAGCGAGCAACACACACTTAATGACCGTATATATTCTTGTAAACGCTTCGAACCTTTGTAAAGAATTGAAAACTCTGACCTTACACAAGTGCTGTGCTGAAACAATTCAAATTTTATATTTATTTTAAATCTGAGACTTAAAGCAAATAAGAACGCATGTCAAGGTTAAGGTATTTAGATCAGATTAGTTGTAATTGGGTTGACTACGAAATATCTGCATCACTGCGAAGTCTTTTCACTCTTAGACCTTGATACTAGTAAGTTAAAAGGTGTCCTTTATCAGAGTATTTATCAAATTAGTATTCCTAATACCATAAGGTACAAAGGATGATTAGTTTGCAACCTTTGATCATTAAATAGAGCAAAGGAAGGGTTTCTAATATGAGCACAGACAAACGTATCTTTATAAGTATATGACTTTTTCGTAATGCATAAAAGTTTTCTCAAAATAAGAAGGCATCATTTTAAGGGTATTACAATGGGCCATCTCTTTTGTATACAGTGAAACACAATGTGGTATTTCAATAGCTTAAATATGTTGCAACAATAATCCACATCAGTACGAAGCTGTTGTCTTGTAACTGTCAGAAAAAATACATTTAGTCATTGATACATTCCTATTAAGATTTCTTATGAATGGTATATGATTGGACGTCTACTAATGCTATAAAAGAGCATATCTTAATATAAGTCCTAATATTGATCGGACTTTCTTCATATATAGCCATGTTGAGCAGCAGATCTAATGAGGTTTAATCACAATTTCTATATCGCTGCCATTAGAAATGCAGGGTACTATTGTGAATTGCTTTAGGTCCAATCACTATTTTTAGATCGCTACTATTGTGAATTGCTTTAGGAAGCTGAAGTAAGCATTCTCTAAAGATTTTACTTTCATATTGGCATCTGCTAGCCACTAGCAGATCTGATGAGTTTCAATTACTCGTTTTTCTGAATTGCTTTAGGAAGTTAAGGTACACCGATATATGCTTTATATAATAAACAAGTGAAATAGATTTTACTTTCATATATACATGTAGAGTAGCAGATAAAGATCTGATAAGATTCAATGATTCTTTTTATTATAGATTACAAATGCAGACTTCTATTGTGAATTGCTTTAGGATCGATTTTTTATAGATTGCAGATAGATTTTACAGATTTAACTTTTATATTGTTATGTAGAATATGTGAATAAAAGATCTGATTAAATTCAATCACTTATTTTAGGATCGGTACCATTATAAATGCAAGGTACTATTGTGAATTGCTTTAGAAAGCTGAGGTAAGCCGATATATGCTCAATATAATAAGCAAGTGAAATGTATTCTTTACAGATAATTCTTTAATTTAGAAACGTAGAACAGTGGATAGAAGATCTGATGAGTTTCAATGACTCTTTTAGAGAACCTTTATACGATCACATTTTACGCAAGTAAAGATTAATGAAAAAGTAAATCAAAATTTTATATGACAAAAAAAGATATTAAAATTCGTATGATTTATGTTTTGTGTTTATACAATTGGTATAAAACAATAACAGAGATATGATGAAAACAGCTGTTTTCCTTTTCTCTTTTGTGTTTACGTAAGAATACATCCTTGATCTAATGCGACTTGCTTGTTTTTTAAATTAAGTAAACAATTAAGAAAGATCCATATGACTATCAAAGTTTCCATCTGTATTTGCTTTCAATGTGTTCTCATCTACACACAATTTTGAGAGATTACTTGTTTGCTCGTGTAAAGAGAGCTTATATCAGCTGGCCACTATTGTGAATTGCTGTAGTAAACAAATAAACATTCAAATAAAAGCTGATTGTAATCAATCATATGAACTCTGTTAAAATACTTCTAATTGTTTTGTTTATTCTGAATTATTTATAAAAATAACCTGTGTCTATGTAATTAAAAATGTATTAAATTTTTTTTTATTCTATAAAAGGATTATTTTGTACTCTTTTAACAAATCTCACTGGGTTACATATTAAAAAGCCATAAAATATTTCACAAAAACAAAAAAAAAATAAAATAAATTTTATTTTGCATAACCTTTTGTTTTATGTTTTTAACTTTTATACCTTTAAATCTCCTGGATTATGTCACCAAAAATGTGTTTTACTCGCGCTCTCTCTCTCCCCCTCTCTTCGCCATTGTTGTCTAGATATAAGTTAAATGTTTATGTGTATGACAATTTAAGGTTAAATAAATAGAATTTATCTAGATCGTATTGAAGGAGTGTTTGAAATACATATGTATATGTACATAAAATGCATTAAACCTAAAAATAAATTTTTATGAATTTTTATAGGACTTATAAGGAATTAGTTAAAGCTGTGTGTGTGTGTGTGTGAGTGTGTCGTAGTCTATATGTAAAAAAAATTATGACAGTTAAATTGATGTCATCATAAAACGGAAATATTGAAATATAGAGTAAATTTGATTTTGTGATAAAATTTTATGTGAAAGATGATTCTAAAGGGAAATGAGGCTTGTTATTGAAATTGTGAAAGCTTTATTTTAACTTTACATTTTGTTAAGATTTTGTTTTTAATTTAAAATTCTCTTAAAGCCTTTGCTAATATCTTTGCAGATATTAATTAAAAAAGACAAAATCAATATAAAATTTTAAAAAGTTAATTTTAACAAATTATTTACGCATATTCTGTCAAAGTAAAGAAAAAAACAGCCGTCTTAACTAAAATCTTTGAACAGCTTAAGAATTTAAACGATATAACAGTTATTGCTATTTTCTATGTCGTCATTCATTTCTATTTTATTTACAATTTAAACTGTTTTTGTTTTCATTTACTTCATCATCATCAGCATCCTCCACAAGTTTATTGGGTTTCCCATTAAACATTGTTGATTATATTGTGATAACAAGCGCACTTAAATCCACTTAAATTGAAATCCTTTTTGATTATTAGAAAAAGACCTTATAAATAATGTCAACCATACATACATATACAATTGTATGTGTTTATAAAAAGTCCTACAATCAACGCAGCACAAATGAAGCCAAACATTAAGCACATTCAACATAAACCTTTAAATTTAACCAACCAATACAATTGAAAAAAAAACATATACATACATTTACACTTGTTTTTTGTTGGTGAAAGAAAAAGCAAACAAATCTCAATATCACAGACGCACATAAATATACTATACTCCTTCCCATATACATACCTACGACTCCTGTTAGTTATGCTACAATATTTTACTATTTATTCTAACAAATACATGAATGAGTATTTTAAATGTTGTTGCCTTTGCCGATTGTAAACATGTATAAGTGTAAGTGTTTGTTTGTCTGTCAGTGTTTACTTTTATAGAAAATAAATCTTGTTGCATTAATGTATGAGTATTGACTAACGGTATTGAGAAAGAGAGAGAGAGAAAAATATTCATACATTTTCTCATATAATCATAACATCACCTACACATCCTTAAACATACATTTATTGCGAGTGAAAATCAAAATAGAAAAATCAAGAAACCTGGTTTTTCCTTTTGTTTTTGTGGTTGTTATTGTTGTTGTTTTTGCTGTTGTTTGATAATCGTTTAAAGTAGTTCTTTCACACAACGTTTATTTTCTATATGTAGCTCCAGCTTGTTTATTAAAAAGTTAAATCCAGTCAAGTTGTCTCTGTGGTGTTGGATAACTGTTTGGAAAGTGTTTGTGAGGTAATAGACATAAAGTGTTACTAGAATAACTATGTTAAGACTAGAAGGCGACAATAACCAGGAAGTTTTTTAAAGGAGTCATTGTATTTCCTTTAGGAACCCAGCATTTCGACAAAGAGTCTATGCATACGAAAAAGACAGTAATTTCCACTAATAGTTAACCACCTGGATGATCGTAATTCGTATGTTTTGGGTCATTCGTCACGAATGTACCCTTTGTAATCGAGAATGAAGACAGTCGTCACTTTAGTGTCCTCTTTGTAAGCGGGAGCGGAGACAGTCGTACCTTTACTGTCCTCAAGTAACATAGAGATTGTATTCTTAAAAGTATTTTTTTTTTTGTTGCACTTTCGAAAGTTGTTATTTTACCCATCTTTTGGAGAAATAATTATTACTTTCTACTAATATGCCACCATCTGGTTGACTCAAATTTATATCTTTAGGGTCACATTATTGCCCCATAGTATTCTAGAGAGTAGACACTTGAAATTTTTAAATTTTAGGTTCATTAATATCTTACCACCTGGCTGACTCCAATTCGTATGTTTTTGGTCTTTCGTCACAAATAAACTCTTTGTAAACGAGAATGAAGACAGTCGTCATTTTAGTGTCCCCTTTGTAAGCGAGAGCGGAGGCAATCGTCTCTTTACTGTCTCTTTGTAGGGTGTAGAGTGACGATTGACTTCCTCGTAGGACAAGGTAGCTAGGGGCCACCACAAGTGGTAGGTTAAGAGGTCAGTTCGGGACTGTCCCGTCGAACTTATGATAAAGTGATAGTTAAAGTCACCTATTAGAGACAGTCACCAAAAACTGCTGGGTAATCAGGTATCAGGCAAATACAAAGTGTTAAATACTCAAATTATCGTAGGTTGAACTAGGAACTTTCTATATAAAAAACTGCCAAACATTTCTCATAAATAGTAATTTGTATGCAAAATTTTCTATAATAACACCACTGTAGTAAATAGGGTATTATGAGTCTCTGCTATTGTTTGTAACACCCAAATATATATTATTTGCATTATTTCACCAAGTTCTATAGTGTAATGGGTATAATGCATTTATGATAACATCCAAATATATTGATAGTATCAATTTGATACTACATCACCTAAAAGTGCCAATCGGCTCGTAATCACTTTAAGCAATATAACCTAAAGTGGGTATGTGTGTCCATGTTAACATTTAGTATATGCTAAATAGCTAAAATCGTTCCATTATATCACCCAAATCCCTATACAAGCGTAAATCTCGTACTAATCTAATAGTTATAGCCGTCAAACCAAATGTGTCTATAGATCTGGGAAAACATGTATGTGACAGATGAAATATAAAACCAGTATCACGCTACAAAGCTGGACCGTATCAATATCCTAAGTTTTTCACTTAGGAATTCATTTTTAGAAGAGTCTTGATTCCAAAATTTTGGCAATGAATTTGAATCCCATTGAAATTCCAAAACGGCATTCTAAATATTCGAAATTCTGAAATTTTATATCTTCAGGTATAAAGTATATAGGTACTAAGTAATTCGACTATTGGCAGATCAGCACCAACGTCATCTTCTAGCTCCTAACGAAAGGCTAGTTCCATTATAACAATTATATTTAAAATACGTTTATATTCGATAGAGACCTACAACTGGACCTAAATATAATTTGATTCGAAAAAAGATAAGACAGAGAAAATATTACTTAAAATGGATCATACATCAGAACCATCCGTAGCACAGACCAACGAATTTAGATTTTCAATAGAACTTAATAATTGTGCAATGCAGAATTTCCCAAAGCATCTATCCGAATTCTTTATATAGTATGACAGTTTGTGATAACATGTCTCTTAAGATCAACGATCAAAGACTACTGCATAATGTGAAAGAAACACTGTTTAATATTGTTGCGAGTTATGTCAGGTAGCTCATTGCGTTTCCCTGATTTATGTCAAGCTTGAGTATAGCATTATCAGAACAGCATGGTTCGTCCGTTGTTCTTATAATAAATCTTTTGTGGGAGAGGAAATTGGTCTGGAAATAGTCTATATTGAGAAAATCATAATTAGTATTTTCTAATAATGATGATTTACACAGGTAACTAATCGCGACTGCAGAGCTGATAGTCCAGAATACATCCCCCGGGGGCATGTTACCTTGGTGAGACCTTTACCTTGGTGTTATTGCAATCCCGGGGTAAAAAAGGGAGGCCAATACCTCCAGTCTAGACGGGACTGAACAATTGGTTACAGTCTACTGCTTGGCATAGTTCTTGCATAGATTAACAGAGGTCAGACCAGAGCACCGCATAATCTGGTACTACGGGTGGCCAGTTGCCCGCAGGACTATGTCCTGTCTGATCATTTGCTTGAGGTGAGCCACGTAGTGGCTGTGTTTTAAACCTAAATTCGCGGGGAGAGTAAGTGGTGGTTAAAAGACTGATTCATAATAAAGTCAATATTTCGGGATGAGTTAGATGCTGTTGCCGAAAACAACAGACACCCCACAGAGGAGTGACTGTGGGACTAAACGTTGGAAATGAGTTGAGTATTAATTGTATAGGGAACGGGATGAATGTGAGGTTCGGCGGGCCTTACCCCACCCGTCTACCTAATGAATGTGTCGTATGTTTTTCTCTTATGAATGTGTCGTATAAATGAGATGTGTGCTGGGTTGAATGATAAAAGGTATCATATACATATGATAACATTGAATTTTCCTTCCTTGTCCAGATATGTTCAGAGTATACTCTGTTCATATCAGAATTACCACAGTGTTTCCCTGTGAGAGAGAACAATGTCTTTGGCTTATTGATGGATCGTACTTCGGTCCACACCGGTTACGTCTCTAGGTGCTGTTGCCGAATCAACAGAGGCCATCGAATGGTCAGAGATTAGATAGCTCAAGTACACCAGCAAAGTACTTGTGCATGGACCTGTGAAAGCCAATGTACAAAAATTGCCACTTGAGTTCTTCATTGAAGAATAAAGGGGCGATGGTAGACCGTTTTCAAGTCTACCCAGTGGATGAAAAGGACCACCGTGAGATAAGGCCGTCAAGGCAGGTTCTCACGTTAAACTCTCGACAATCAGTCCAGAGTACATGATCTTTGATAGAAGAAATAGATCTTTCTTGTAAAGGTTCAGAATTGTTATACTTCCGCGATTAAATGAGAGAAACATTTTATTGTCTATACATTGAAAGATATAGTTGGATGACTTTCGGATGTAAAGATTAAATGTTATAAAGTAATTTATTTCAATACGGAAAAGTGCTCCATATATAACGATTAATAGAATTCCTCTGGCTACATAGAACAGAAAATTATATTTTTTTCCTATCGCTCTTTTTCATTTCATATAGCGCTATGAATTCATACTCAATAGATGTTTATTTATTTACATAGTATGTAGTTGTAAACAGTGGTAATGATTTTTTATGACTTAAAGGATATGTTGGGAATTGGGTATTAACGTTTAACATCTGTTGGTTTTGTGTGGCAAAAGAAAAACAAAAGATGTTAAAAAATGCCAAAGTTATTATTAAGTGTTTGGAAGTTTTTCTTAACTTTGTTTTCGATTTTGTAAATAATATATAAATAGTTGGAATTTAAATTGTAACTAACAAATTTACATTGATAAAATTATTATTATTATTATTCCCTATAAACAAAATTTATGTAAATGAAATCGTAATTTGTAAGGAAATAAGTTTAAAGTTGTATTAAGTAGTAAGTAACTCAGGTGATAAATATTATGATTGTAAAGGATTAAATGGAAATAACTTAGAATTAGTTGTAAAGTGTTTTAGTTAAGGATTAAGGGTCAAAGGTTATGACATAGTATGAAAGAAGTTTAAACAAATGTTAGGCTTTTAAGTAGTTTGGTTATGAAAACAATAAGATAACAACCCCATTAATTTATAATTTGAAATGTTTTTAAATCAAATTTAAAATTTCCTTTCTGTGGTTATGAATCAATATTTGAAAAAAAAACTATTAATTTAAACTAAACTTTTTGAAAAAAACTTTCTATTGCTAAACATTTAAACTTTTTTTCAAATCAACAATTTTACAATGCAAAAATCAACGTCATTTATTTTATTTATTGTTCGAATGAAATGTATACAAGTCTAGGAAAATAAAATGTAATATAAAATCCAGTAAAAAGAAAAACTTTGTTAAAACAATAATATGTTGTAATAACGATGGTAATAAAATTGAAATTTAAATAAAATATATTTAAATAGAGAAAGCAATTAATTAAAAATTTAACTAATATTCTCTTGTACTTACATAACCACTATATGTTCAATAATTATAAGTCTGCATTATCTTTAAGTACTTGCATAATGACTTACATATAATAAGATAAGTAAGAACTCTATTTTCATTTGACGTTCCATTTGCGCTCTACCCAGAGTCAATTTATCCGAAAGAGACAGAGACTTCCATTTACGTCTAATCAAATGGTTTGGCTCTATATCGTCTTTTGTCACGAATGTACTCTTTGTAAACTAGAGTGAAGACAATTGTCACATTAGTGTCTCATTTGTAGCATGTTTACATAGCTAGTTACCTGGACGAGTTATTTTAACATGTGATCGGTGGCTAGATGTGACCCTAAAAGGTAGGTACTTCGATACAGTCCAACAGAATTTGTGGGTTGCACCAGTTTTTTACACACACACAGAAAGAAAATAGTTCCAAGCAGTTCGACGGGACAGTTCCGAACTGATCACTTAACCACTTGTGGTGGCCCCTAGCCACCTGACTACCCAGGTGCCCAAACATTTTAACATGGGCTTGTCCTACGAGGAAGTCAATCGTCACTATACAGCCTACAAAGAGACAGTAAAAAGACGATTGCCTCCGCTCCCGCTTACAAAGGGGACACTAAAGTGATGACTGTCTTCATTCTTGTTTACAAAGAGTTTATTTGCGATGAAAAACCAAAAACATACGAATTGGAGTCAGCCAGGTGGTAAGATATTAATGGAACTAAAATTTAAAAATTTCAAGTGTCTACTCTCTATAATACAATGGGACAATAATGTGACGACTGTCTCCGCTCCCGCTTACAAAGAAGACACTAAAGTGACGACTGTCTTCATTCTCGATATAATAAATTAAGTTAAGACTTAACAATTTTAAAGCTTAGGACAGGAAAAAACTATGAATCCACAGGTTTCAATAATTTTTAATCGTTCTTTATCAACTGATACATTCATTACGGCTTCATACGCAATACATACATATGTGGGCAGCTGACTAAAGGAAATGTTGTACAAATATATAATATGTCCTTCAATTGGTCATAACTAGAAGTTGTTGTGTTATTTTCCTTTTTGTTATTAAAAGGTAAAAAGGACAATGGTTGAATAAAAAAATTAAATAAATACAAAATGACGACAAAAAATGGATACTTTTGATGTTTATCAAATGTACATAATAAAGGACAATAATGACCACAAAAATAGAACCACAGGAATAAATGTTGTAGCACACGTTTACAAATTCAATAAAAACGAGTATGAAAAGGTTATAAAAGAGAAATTATTACTCATACGCCACGCACACACACGCATGAAATATATATGATGAAATTAAACAATCTTGGCTCCTGTTTAGTTATTTCATAAAAGACAAATACAAACACATATCCTGGAACAAATAAAGAAATCAACAAATTTTCTGCTTGACAAGATAATGTTGTGTTTTTTTTGTGAAAATTTTTTGGGAAAATATTGGCTAATACACTCAAGAGAAAAAGTTAAACAAAAATATATATTTGGCAAATTTTATCAGCTCCTTTCTAAACATATTGAAACATTACTTTGGATATCACTGATTTTTTACTGATTTTTTTCTCTGAGTGTAAGTTATAAAACGTATGTTTTCATAAATATCCAACTGTTTTCCTTCATTGCCTTACTTCCAGTTTTTTTATAAATTCGAATGATTTTTGGCTTTTCTTTTCCAACTGCATGGGTTTGATTATTTGTTGAAATTGATGCGTTAAAGATTTTATTTGTGATAAATTGTTTTATAAATACATGTAAAGGATTTACGAGACTTATTTACTGGGAATAAGTATTACAACAATTTTTATTCAAATAAAAACATGAGTGATTATGAATAAATATAAATAAGATTTATTAGGGAATTCAATGATCAGCCAGAAATGGAATTAAATAAAGTTATTGTTGAATAAATAATATTTTATTGGTATTTTGTCAGCAAAATAAATGATGAATAACAAATACATATCAAGGATTGATTTAACAATTTAAATAATAATATAATTGGTTTTTAAACAATTTGTTAGGAAAAACAGATCTCTTTTAGAGGAAAGTATTTCTTACGCATTCGTGATCATCATTTCAATATCAAAATTAAGTTATATCATTTAAAAAAGAAAAATTACGATAAATTTTACTCTATATCTAGTGCGGTAATTCGAATCTAAGGGTATGATTCAGTTTATATGATGCATTTTGTTTTCGAAATTTCTTATATGAAGAAATTTTGGAACCAACTCATAGGTTTGAACTTAGAATTATTAATAATCAAGTTCGGATCGCAAGTTATCTCAACAAAAACGATGCTCGTGATGTACATCGGCTTCGGATCAGAACTAATTCGTTCAAATTTGGAAAATGTGCCAAATACGGACCAAATGGTACCAGCGTTTTACTGCCCTCTCTGCTTGATTTTTTTCTTGGAACTTGAAAAATAAGTTATGGGAGGGAGGATAGAGGGAGAGGGAGTATAAGTGACATGAAAGACTTCTGGGGGAAGTTTTTTTTCACATACGGACAGTACGACTAAAGAACGAATTCTTTTTCCATTGTCCGACCCACTGGCCAATCGACCACAAATGGGTGTGCTCTTGCTGAATGTGAATATGCGGGTTTTGGGAACAAATTCCCTAATTTCATAAGAACATATACCATTGTAGTAACGATAGAATAGTATAACGCACGACACATTGCGACGATGCGAAGTTTGACATAGAAGGTCATTTAAGAATATAAGAAATAGAGTAGGAGAAAAAAACGGAGCATTGCGGTACCAATGAATTTATCTTGAACTAGTTTGATTAGATTCCATCTATAACAACTCGTATAGAGCGATTCTTGAGAAAGCTCTATATAAGTCGTGAGAAGTAATTACCGACACCTAAATCAGTTAATTTTGATAAGAGTGCACCATGCCACACCCTATCGGACGCCTTGGAGATATCTAAAGGTAATGAATGGAATTGTACCATTTTTCCGAGAGAAAAGCCAGTAAGTCTCCCATAGAACGGCCGCTACGAAATCCATACTGGCAGTCGTTAAGTAATTTGTTGGACTATATATAACATTTTTAGTGTTATTAGCTCCTCCCTTTTTGGGGACTGGCTTAACATTAGCAATTTTTCAGTATGCAGGGAACTCACCAGCATGGTATAAAGTGCTGAAAAGATTGGAGCTAGCGACGAAGTGCTGGAATGCCATCTGGCTCAGGAGACTTGGAGCAGTAAGAACCTTAGCATGAAGACACTGCGCCTTAGTACTTTGGCCTTTTTGTGTATGCCAAATTCTGAATGCATCTTCTCTGGATCTGATTGCAGTTTTGCACTTCTGATTAAACCGAGAATTTTGTCTGGGTCTACTCGAAGATTTTTTAATTGGAATGAAAGTTTTCATTCCCAGCATTCTTTTGTTCTCGACTATTTTTGCAATGACATTCACATTATTGTCTAGGAAATATAGTTTCCAATTAAAATGCAAGCCTAGGAAAAGACGTATTAATACTACCTGTCGGGACTATATATAAACTGGTGATGATCAAATCTATCCTCGATCATTCCTTGGATTGGCTTGACATAAGGTCGGACCAAAGCACAATATAATCTATGTGGCCAGCAGTTAGATAAGTTTCCTTCGGGAGCCACGTTCTGGCTGGGGGTTTAAACATAAATTCGCGGGTAGGGACGCTTGATTAAATGACAGATGCACGGTGAGATCATCAAAATGATATTTTCAGCCGATGTTAGGTCCGCTCCTTCTATCGGCTCTAAACCAGTGATTGTCTTTTCCTTTTCAGGGTTTGCTGGAGCTTGACTCCGCGCCTTCTATCGGCTCTAAATCACAGATTGCCCTTTCCCATGGTTTGCTGAAGCTTGATTCGTGATATCTATCATTCCTCAATGAGTCTACTTCGCAAGAGATTTGATAGCTTGAGTACTTGAACCGTTACAATAATGTACAAAAATTGCCACCTGTTTGTGAAAAAGACCACTGTGAAATAAGCCTTCAAGGTAGGTGTTCATACAAAACACTTCGACTTGAGATCTGATGAATGAGAGGAATTCTATGTGTTTTTTTAGTGATGACTTATGTAAAGAGATATGTTTGGCAGAGCTGTTAATACATCAGTGTTTAATTAATCGGCTAGTTTTCATTATAGTGGAACTTATCTCAGCTGGTCCTTGTAGCCAATGAAATAAATCTTTTCAATTAAAAATGGAACCGTACTTTAGACTATTAATTTCTTCTCTGGATACTGTTAACACAATACTGATATAGCTCTGTTATATCAGTATTGTGTGCTTCTTTAGGAGGTTACTGAATCCATTGATTCAGATGCCCTTTAGATGATAAGAATGCCTTAGAGATGTAGCATTCCTCATAGCATCAATATGAAGTTTTCACCAGATGTTGGGTCCGTCCTTTCCATTAGCTCTAAAACAGAGTTTTCTTTTTCCTTATTAGGGCATGTATGGGGGTTGTTTTATAATACTTGTTATTTCTTAAGATTGCTAATATGGCAAGATATTAGATAGCTTAGGTACTTCAGCAAAATGCTTGTACATGGACCGGTGGAGCCGTTCTACCAGCGTTAAAGAAATTCACAGGCGAAGTGGTGAGTTATAAATGAATCTAAACCTTCAAATGAAAAACAACCACTGTGAAATAAGTCCGTCAAGCCAGTTGTTGCCATAAAACAAGGTGTTCATATGAAGTAGATGTTATTGTGAATTTTTACAACTCTTCAGAGTAAAGAAACCTTAAACAAATACACATATGTGAATTTATAGCTTTAAAATGTAATCGTTACACATTCAATTCTTTGAAAACCTTTAAGACTGACAGCTAAGCTTTGCAATAAAGTGTTTTTATACTTCATTTATTTAAATCAAATTTTCCCTTGCTGAAGCTTAAAATTTACTTTCCTTTTTTCTATCAAAACTCAAAATGTTTTAAAATTCTTCAAGAGTTTGTTTTTCGCCAATACAATTCCCTACATACCCATATCGTATTGATATTATTATGAAGTAAAGTAGAATATTTTTAAAGTAAATTCAAATCCTTTTGGCACAATAGATATTATGTTGAAGCAACCGCATATATTTAAGTGAATACAACACTGCACTCGAGGGATTATTTAGAACAGGTGTTACTTACATGTGTTAAAAAATAAATTTTCGTCAATTTATTCACGGTATAAAATATTTGTGAAAAGAAAAAAAAAATGAAAGAATTGATTAAAACGTATGTGGGTGAAGTTAAATACATATGTAAGTAGTTGAACACACATACATATATGTATGTATTTGTTAAAGCCAAAGGAATTATTTTTTGTTTGCAGTTTTATATGGCAAATATTGTTGTCTTGTGGGGATTTAACGCTTATATTTGTGATATTGAAAATATTTTAATTTAATATAAATATAAACACTTTAACAGGACTTTATTTCAATAAAAACTTCTTATCCTTAATTTCAAAAGCTACATATTGCCAAAATCATCTTTTCAAAAGGATTTGTTTTTTAAAATTCCTTAAATTTGTTCAAAAAACTTATCGCTATCCATCGCTACAAATCCAGTCATTTGATTTCAATCTATAACCAAACGATTCACTGTTAACCTTATTAATGTCTAAAAGATTAAAAGTCTTAAAATCATTCCCATTAAAATTCATTAACATTTAATTTCCCCCCTTAATGAGAACTGCTCATAATTTAACACACTTATTAATTGAATTAATGTCAGCAGTAGTAGTGTCAGGCAGCAATGACATAAATAATAAAAATACATAACAGTTGATTCCAGACAACATGAAGTATTTTATTGAAAATCATATTTGCAAAATTTTCTTTGACATACATATAGAAAAACATACAGATTTATATAATCAATATATATAAGTTTTATGTAAATAAAGTGGGTGAAGAACATTGGATATTAGGGTTGTCGGATGTAATGTCCAAACTTAAGGCGTTAGGTTAAGCCTTTGGTCACTATTTCATAAGGAAGATTAGGATGAAAATTTTGTGATCATTCAAAGGATTATCGACAGATTTTCTCAAACTAAGTCATTCTTTCTCATGGAAGATTTGAATGGAAATCTTGTGATCTTTTAAAGGAGTTATCGTCAGATTTTCAAAAACACAGTCTCCCTTCATAGGGCGAAATTTTTAAAAACTCAACACTGCTCTTTGTGATAATTTGTGTATTTTTTTCCTACCGGTCAATGTAAAAACACTTTCTTCAAGTATTCGTGCTATCTTATCTTTAACTATTGTTGTCCCGTTGCTTAACTTCCGAAATACAAAAACATCACTTCCATTTACAATAACCCATGGATATGATGATATTAAATATGTCCCTTATATCCATCGCCTTACATCAAACAAACTTCTCATTCATTCGACCACAAATCCATTCCATATCATATAAACTTCACATCAACTCATTTTTAAAGTTAAGTTCACAGACACTTTTTTGTGGAACTGATACCCATTTTTAGACTTTCTCGTGTATCTCTTCTCTCGAATTTGGATTAGCCACTTTTTAAACCTCAAAGGTCCGATTCCACGTTAAATCAATCCAAGGAAAGACCGAGATCTCTCTTCATTACGCTTAGACTTTAACGAGTATCACTCTTTTATTTACATTCTCTTCCCTCAAATTTGGATTTAATCCACGGCCGCCATGTGAATCTCGAAGGTACGATCCTATGTCAAATCATTACAAGGAAAGGTCGACTTATCTCTCTCTCTTCTCTCGTTTGAGTTTATTTATGATATCTTTGTAGCTTAATTTACCACTTCCTTATTCTAAATTCTTTAACGCCGCTCTCATTGTTTTGAATGTTTTACGCACTAATGCTCCCTCTCCAGTCTCTACATTTGTTAGATTCCGAACTTTTTCAACCAGATTTATAGACATTATCGTGTATCATTCTTGTATCTAATATTCTTTTCTCTAGAATTTTGATTTTATCTTCAGCCAATATGTGAACCTAAGAGGTCCGAACGCGGGTTAATTTGTTCAAGGAATGACTGAGTCATCTTCTTACTTATACATGTTAAATATCGGTCTTTTTTCAACATTCTCTTCCCTTGAATTTGGATTTAATCCACAGCCACTAAGTGAATCTGGAATGCTCGATTTCAACATTACAAACAAAGGTCGAGTTATCTCTCTCTCTCTTCTCTCGTTTAAGTTTATTTATAATATCTTTGTAGCTTTACTCACCTCTTCTTTATTCCAAATTCTTTAACGCCGCTCTCATTGTTTTGAATGTTTTACGCACTAATGCCCCTCTCCAGTCACTACATTTGTTAGATTCCGACCTTTTTAGTTGTGTCCGAGACCGGAGACTTCTTGTTCTTCTTTTGTGTGATTAAAGCAGTAGTTTTTCTTTAGCAATTGACCGCAGTGGATTCTCTCTTCGAACAGAAATCAGTATTATTTCCTTTCGAACAATCTTGATCTTTCATTTAACATCAATTTCTCGCAATGTTTGTTTCGACTGATGTTTATAAATACTAATCCCCATTCGCTTTTTCTGTCCCAGTTTGAAGTCGTCCGTATAACAAAAGATCCGCACAGATTTTTGCTCTTATGTGCAGCTAGTATTTATAAATACAGATCCCCAGAATCTTTCTCTATCTCTCTCTCTCCCTCTCTCTCTCTCCCTCTCTCTCTCTTAAATTCATCTGTATAATAAAAGACTCCTAGATGTTTCATTTAGAATCAATGTTCAGCAATTTTCATCTCGACTAGACTAATAATTAAATTGAAGTAAAGACAAACCACAAAACCTGCTACAAGTGGTTGTGTGTTAGAAGTCTTTCGGCTTGCAGTCCCTTTGTCTATTTTCCGTATAAAAAAGTTGTATAATAAGAAGATGGAACTAATTCCAACAAACATCCGGTATAAAACTGTGGAAAGACCTAAATGAAATGTAAATTTAAGAGTTTCCAAATCGTTACCTAATCAGTTGCACGATCTTAATTCAAAAATTAAAAAACCCACCCTAATATTGCATTGCAGTATTAGTGACCCCTCAAAACATATGTATGTAAGTATGTAAGACCAACAACTAAAAATATGAAACATTGAAACGGGGGTTTTCCGTAACAACACTCCACAGGTGGTCGAAGGGTGGTCAAACTTTATTTGTGTCGTAAACAAAAATATTTAATAAATAAACTCAAAATATAAATCCTAAGAGAAAACGAAAGAATGAGAAATGTTTATAAAGTTCCTTTAAAAAAAATCATGTGACATAAAAAGACAGACTAAAGGAAGGAAACGAGTATGAGTAGTGTAAATATTTGATAAAGTTTGTAATTAGTTTGTGATGAAAGATATTTTTGAAAAATAATTTACTAAAAATATAAAATAAATGTAATAAATTATTTAAAAAAATGTGTAACTGAAAACAATATTTTATTTTTTTAACAATAATAAAATTGAGTTATAAAAGGTAAAAATTATATTAAGGTCATATTACTGCCTCCACAATTGTGTTTTGTTATTTCTCTACTCAAAATTTTGTTTATTCTTTTTACTGAAAATAAAATTACAACTCTGCAACATATTCCCTATATAATTTAGTATCAAATAAGTTAATTTAACTTGGTTTTTTTTTTTTGTATAACACAAAAACACATTAAACAAAATCTTGCACTCAATGTTCCAAACTTTCAATGGCTTTTCAATGTTTATATAAAGTTTTGAATAGTGTTGTTGTAATTTTTATTATGCAGCTGTTATTGTTGTGAAAACATATTAAATAAGTCGTCTTAAATTTTTGAACATATCTATACATAACATTTAGAGGGAGAATAAGGGCGAATCTAATAAAACACGTTTCATAAATTTGAGTAGAAGTTTAATAGGGACTCGGGACAATTATGATTGTTGAATGAGTTTTTATCAAAAAGTTTTTGATATTAAATTGTTATTATTTAGTTCTTATAATGCCTGTTTAAGCGTTAGATATTATATATGGGCTTATATGGGCTTCAAACATGGACCTTATATTGTTAAGATTCGAATGGGTAGGTTAGGTTAGCAAGCTGTCCTCTTATTACGTGACACACGTAGGTTCAACACATTGATCCCTTTGTTGCAACTATGAAGAGAGAATGGTCGGCCAATAACTATATCTCTAAACCCTCCTCATGTTGAAAGCTTCTACTTAATAATATTTCATAGCTTGCTCTCGAAGAGTTAAACATGACTTAAGATCTTTGTAGATTATGTCGAGGCCATATAATCTTTGCCAGTCTAAAGATAGCCACAGTTGACCGAGATTGCGCAAGCTGGTAAAGTCCATCACTTGCTAGTGAGCAGCCGATACCCTTCAATGCCTTAATGAAATTGACAGTACAGTTTTAATATAGAATGTTTCGATATCTCGTTGAGGAATGTACGACATTCGAGTTCCAAGTTTGATTTTATATAAACACTGCATCTAAGCTTCAGAAAGGTCTGGCTCTTGATGTAAATTCGATAGAATCTTAGACGTTTAATGGCTCATAGTTCAGACTACATTGATCTGGAGAATGTTTTAAGAAAATTACTGTTCCTGAATGTATTATGTAAAAGTCATCTACTTCAGTGTCTTTTGTTTTAGCGCCATTAGTATACATCGATTCCATCACATTTAGAACGTATTGAATCAATATCGAAAAGCCATTTTTTTAATGGTCTGTGGGTATAATAGACAATATTGTCTGGTATTTATCTCAGGCAATTGATAATTGTAGAGTGGTACGAATGCTGATGTAAGGGGGATTTAGTTTCACCTACTTTGTAGTCCAGACCTCTCCACGTCCAAATACTATTTGATTCTATCGATACAGAACATATTCTCTAATATATGCTCCACGCAAATGCGGAATCCATTTATTGTCGGAGAAATGGGATCATTTATAACACAAATCGAGGATCAATTTTGAAATTTTTGTGAGCAAAGATATTCATCGAAAAGCATTAAAATTTGGCTGATATACGATATGAAGTCGTTAGACTTTAAAAGTTAATTTTGCATGTTCGAAATATTATTTGAACCCTATAAAAGAAAACCATTGTTCCATCGAATCATTTCATGAAGTTATGTCTTCATAAGTCAATCACTCCCATTTTTTATCTATACCTGACTTTTTACAACAATATGTTTTTATTATCCATTAAAGTGTAATATTTAGTTTAAGACATGAAGTCATTCTGTAAAAGAGGTCCTATGATTAATAATGAAACGATCTTTAAAATTCAACATTATCAACATCAAACCCTTGCTGAACTCGCAGCTCATGTTCTCTAATTTTGCCTGTCGGATTACCGGCATCGTAAACTGCATAGCAGAGATCGTGCCGATGTCTTCTTCTGGCAACTTTGACGTGAGATGGCGGCTACTTTTCTTTTCCAACGTCTAGCTTCTCCTTCCTCGTTTTCGGGACTTCTTTTGAAATAACCTTATCTACGAGGTTGGTTTCGCCAAAGTTTTCGCCTTCGAAATATCTTGCTTGGCGTTATCAACCTAACTTGCAAGATTCTGACTTGAGATTCCTTTGGATTGGCTTCGACTGCGTATTAGAAGACGGGGAGCTCTCGTTTGTCTTAGGATTATTTTCAGTTATCAACTCCTTGGAAGACCTGATCCTCTTTGCGTCAGATCTTTTGAGAGAGTCTGAGTTTTCCTTAGGAGTGTCGTGGGATTTACTCTAGATAGCCTTTTCTTAGTTATAGGTAGTTTAGCTATGCTATCTCTTACCTCTTTCAACATTTGGCCTTCTTCATCCTTCTTGGGATTTGCTATTATGGTGTTGTTATTATTATCTGTGGATTCAGATTTGGAACCCTCACCTATATTTAAAGGATAAGGAAGTTTAGAGCTCTCTCCAAGTACATTCTTCGCTTTTACCCCCTATACGTCACCCGGGGACGTGCTTGGTAATAAAAGAGTTTTGTCAAACTAACTGAACAAAATATTTGACTAATATTCTCAACAATATTTTCTTTAGGTGCATTAAAAATGTTTTGCTTTAAAAAAGTATTAACCAACTCAAATAACTTTAGATTCCTTAAATCCTTAAGGTACAAGACGAAAAAAAAAACCTTAGAAATGTTGCATTAAATATTTATGATTTAAAAAAAAAACATTTATTAAAACGAATCAAAAAAAAAGAAACATTTACAGTGTAGAAAAATCAAAGTTTATGATCTACTTAAAGTAACATTTAATATGTATTTCACTACATCCTGTGGTGTAGTGGAACAATTCACAAAAACATATATAGACATAAAATTTAAATGGAACAACTTAAATGAAATTTTATTTATGTTTATTATTATTATGACTAAAACATAAAAAGTGACAAGAAAATGTATTAATTTAATAACCACTCATTCAAATGCGAATATATGCAGATGTGGTATTATGATGGCATCCTTTTTAGTTAGTTTTCTAATTTGTTATTTTATGCTAACACCATAAATATAATTATTATGGAAATTTTTTTATTATTTGTTTTTACTTATCATTTACCACTCAAACCGCACCCCCCCCCCCCTTACAGTGTCAGCATAGGTAGTTAGTTAGTCCGATTTATAAGTGGTGTGACAAATTTGTTACTATTAGCGAGTGGTGGTGGTGGTGGTAGGAGTAGTAGTTATATTTTAATTTCAATTCTAATCTAAATAAATACATGTTGTTTGTATTTCTATTTTATTTATGTAGAAATTAGACTAAAACAAAAAGTACGAAATATAATTAGAAATTAATTCTACATTTATTAAAAGTGCTTATTTGTATTTATGTGTTTCAAGTACTTAAACTAAATAAACATAGTCACACGTCATATTTTTCTTTTTTATCTTTTGGATAATAAAATAAATTGGTCAGAGGTTTACAAACTGTTAATGATAATCCAATGTAGATAATAGGGGTATGATCAATATTAAAAAAGTTTTGTAAAAATCTTGTTTTAGTTAGGACGCAATGTAGGAGGACCGTATGCATGCAAAGGCCCCTTAGTCCTACTTATGGATCAATGGCTTTACAAAAGTGTAATTACCCAGCAAAAAAAGAACATCCAAAGAAGCGAAAAAGAAGTAGAATTTAAGTTATTCTCAAGAAGAATTTTTTATGTTATTTTTTAGGAAGTTTCGAAGGAAGTGAAATTGTAGTATTATTGAATACAACTAATTTGACTTAAACAATATTAACATAAATAAATAAATTACACAAATTTATCAATCAACTCCAAATAAAATGAATTTAACTAAAACAAGTAGGAAAGTATAGTCGGGCATGGCCGACCATATAATACCCTACACCATGAGTATATTTTTAAAATTTTTACTTTTTATAAAGAAACTTTTATGTTGAATATTTTTCCAAAATATGTAAGCAATTTATTGATAAAAAAAACTAAAATTTCTAAATGAGGCTTTATATAGGTCAAATTGGGCCGATCCTCGGTAAATTTGTGAAAAGGATATATTTTTAAATAACAGTTAGTTTTGTTGAGTTTCATTACGATACAAATGGTTACAAGTCAATTTTAGACGTTTAAGACATTTTTTTGAAGGGGGGTTTGTATGGGGGCTAGGGTCAAACAAGGGCCGATCCTTACGAAAATCTGCAGTGTCATAAATACTTATGTAAAACTTATTTATGCCAATTTTTAGAGAGATAATACAATATTTGACGTAATTATGGCAATAAAATCGGTCCATTATTTCACCTAGCCCCCATACAACCGTACCTCCCGATTTGATTCAAATCGGGAGGTACGGTTGTATGGGGGCTAGGTGAAATAATGGACCGATTTCAACCATTTTCAATAGGCTTTGTCCCTGTACCAAAAAACATGCTTGGTCCAAATTTCATCAAATTATCTTGAAAATTGCGGCCTGTACCTTGCGCACAAGGTTTACTCAGAAAATGATTCTGAATCGATCGGTATACTTTAAGGTGGGTATTGGACCAATATTTTTGTATGTTACAAACATCAGCACAAACGTATAATACCCTCCCCACTATAGTGGTGTAGGGTATAAAAATTCAGTACAAAAATGTGTACTTTAAATTTTAAACAAAATTTGATTCTTTTCGCTTCTTTGGAAGTCAATAAACATCACTTCCACAGAAGGTAGATAAATTCACTTAGTTCGACTTTTGAAGTGGTAATAAAGTACTTCGTCGATCAATTCTAGCAAATTCAATAATCTACAGGGAGTTCAGCGTACAAGAATCTTGGGTATAAGTGGTGCTAGATATTCCATCCATTGACACATTTGTATACAAGGTATACTTACAGCCTAATGGCTCATAACTTTAGTCGAACTCCCAAAAAGCGATTATATGGCACGTCATGGAAGTCTGGACACATTGGAAGTCTATACACAATCATTGGACTTGACCTGAACCCACATAGAAAGACTTAGTGAAGTGTAACATTTAAGCAAATACCCGCAGATATCCATTCCTAAAAGGATGACTCTTAATTGGGGGACAAAGTAGGTTTTCAATCAACTATATTTTAGTCAAGGTCCATTATTATAAATATTTCAAAATGCCCTTTAGCAGTTCGTTGCTATATGGATGGATACAGAAGCGATCCTAGGGTTCAATATTTTAGAACCAGAAATATATATGTATGTATACCCTCGTTGACATAATCCTAACACTAGCTTCCAGACAGAAATTCAAGTAATAATGGAATGCGTACATTTGATTAGACTACAATAGGGCCATTGGGGTAATATCGGGTACAAGCGTTAAATCTAAAACTGTATTGTGAGAATGCTTTAAACGAATACTCTCCCATGTGGTTACCAGGCCACTCGGGAGCAGTTGCCAAAAAAAAGAACGAATGTAATAGCTTTTTAGAGAAGGGAGTTTCGAAATAGTTAACTTGACGAATGAAAAACCATTTCACGCAAAAACAAAATTAAAACTATGGATGGAAAAAACCTCTAAGGCTTCTTAGGATAATGAAATGCTGGATAGTACTACAAAGATCTTATAGGTTAACACTCCTTCTAAAAATTAGGAAGTCTGAGGTTTGGTAGTACGTATTCATAAAATTGGATGAGCTGATACTGCCGAATGTAGAGTATGTAGAGAAGACATTGGACATCTAGAGCTCTTTCTTTGCCTTTGACAGACTTTCACTGAAATTGTATTTAATATTGCTTGAAAGATATATTTTTTCGGAATAATATCCCCCACGAACACTGATTCTTCGGATGAAGTCCAGAAAACTGAACAGCGGACGATATTGTATTTAGTGAATAATACTGTATCTGTTAGTTAGTTAGTTAGTTAGTTAGTTAGTTAGTTAGTTAGTTAGTTAGTTAGTTAGTTAGTGAGTTAGTTAATTAATTAGTTATGTAGTTAGTTATGTAGTTAGTTAGTTAGTTAGTTAGTTAGTTAGTAAGTTAGTTAGTTAGTTAGTTAGTTAGTAAGTTAGTTAGTTAGTTAGTTAGTTAGTTAGTTAGTTAGTTAGTTAGTTAGTTAGTTAGTTAGTTAGTTAGTTAATTAATTAGTTAGTTAGTTAGTTAGTTAGTTAGTTAGTTAGTTAGTTAGTTAGTAGGTTAGTTAGTTAGTTAGTTAGTTAGATTTCCTTATGTTTTCTTTGATCACTATGACTTATGACTCTACAACAGTTCGCCTAAATAATAACAGTTGTACTCCTTTGGTCACAATTTAAGAACTTCCCACAATTAGATTCCATCAGATTAATACCACCATATAAAACATGATAAAATATTTGTTTGTACGTATTATGTTTTCACATTCTAAACATTTGTCCATCCATTCTAAACAACACTAATTCCAATATTTAATCAGGCATGTGTTGAGCAAAAAAAAAAAAAAATGTTATTTTAATAAATATTTGCATTTACTAACGATTTGTCATTATACCTTTGATAAGATAAATAAATACAAATTGTTTTTAACTGCAAAATTATTGTAATTATTTGTATTAATTAATTATTTCTCAGATACAAACACGTGCTAGTTCAATTATACACGTCTAGTTTAAAATTAATTAATATTTCACTTGGATAAATAGTTAAGTTAATATAAATAACTTAATACGTGATATAGTCAGTGTGTCCAAAAGTATTGACTTAACATTATTTCACAATTTCCTTCATATCTTAATGAAGTATTTCAACTTTAGAAGTCAATCGTTTGTTAGAAACATATTCCGCCATGAAAAATTCTGCAAAATGAACAATGTTCACTGTAGTGCAGGTAATAGTATCGCTGATATGAATGCACTTCCCATTCATTTGTAAAATATAAAAAACAAGGACAAAATATTATCATCATTACTACATTATCACTTTTAGTGTCGTCATTAGCATATCTTAAGAAAACCTTTGTTTTTATAACACCCACAATATTATTAGGTTCAGCAGTTTTATAAAACGTCAATGTATCCCTTTATGATAGCTCAATCAATAGCTCAGATCACTCAGTTTTTTTTTCTATATCATCGATATTGACAAGTAACTGAGAATCGATACGGGGACGTGACAAGGATTCATGTGACCAAATTTGAATAGAGTGCAAGTTGTTGTTAATGAAAACATCTGTAATGTAATATTATGTTGTAATGTAACACTTTAAACTATTACAAAATGAATGTTTGTTTTAAATATCAATAGTAGGAGAATAATGAAAAATAAAGATATTTGATTTCACTTAAATGAACCACAAGAAACCAGGAAAATTGTTGTTTTAACAATTTGACAGTGACCAAGAGTTCTTTTCTGACGAAAAAAACTTTTGGTTAATACAGCTGTAGCTAGATTGACAATCTTTGACCGACTAGACAATAGACTATGACTCGGGTAGTTTTGGAGCGAAGATTCTTTTGTTGTGGAATCTAAAGGAAAATTGTGTTTCGAAAGATTTTGTATAACCGATGTATTACTTGCGACTTAGCGTGGTCCCATTACAATAACCCGAAAGCAGCTGAATCAACACCAAAGCGAAATATCCATGGCGCTTAAGTAATATTCAGTATTTTTTGGAGGAAAAAACTTTTCTATCTATTATAAGCTGATGAAATCTGATAATACTATCACAGTCAAAAGAAATTGTACTTTGGCAGATCTTTACTTCACCCTCTTTATAGTCTAGACCCCTGACCAGCAAAGAGCTTTCTTGCACTCTAAATATCACAAGCATGTATGCTTACACATGTATAAAAAACCATAAAAACCAGTAAGAGAACTTATGTTTTACTCTCTGCCGATGTCGGGTCTAGACACTACCCGATTTTTACGTGTTTTGGTTGAGGCCGCCATAGTCGCATCTCGTATACAATTTCCTCCAGATTGAGTGACTTTTTGGTTATTTTCGTTGTTTTTACAATACACCCTATCTACACACTAACCAATTATACTTTTTACTGTATCTTTATAACTATAAAAGTATACAGTTTGACAGCTTAAATTCCCATTATATAATTGTTGATTTTTAAAAACAGCAATACTTTATTATTTTTATTTTCAAGTACTATCTACTACATTAGATTAAAATACTTGAAATAATAGAAAAAACGTTTATATTACACAGTCATAATATTAATCTCATATTTTTTTGTATTTCTTTTTTACTTACAGTTTTCATCTTTGTTTCAACGCACTCCCACACACACACACTCAAGCAACTCTAAAAATCCTTTTCTTTTATTATTTTTAGCAAAGTACTTGCTCGCAAGGACAAAACACCAAATATGATGACACAAAAGAAATTCGTTGGTTGTATTTTGTCAGCAGTGTTGCTGTGCTTGTGGTTGGTCTCCTACGCAGAGGCAGCACCCATGCCAAGGTAGTGGTATTTTTTATAAGAAATTTTAATTAAAATAATCATCATTGTGATCATCATTTCTGACAAAGAAAAAAAAATATATAACATTTCATATGTTAGAGTTAATAGTGAAATAACTGAAGTATAAGTATGATTTATTATTTTAAGTGTTTTTGGAAACAAAATTATATTTCAATGAGTAAGATGTTTGTATTGAAATGAATGAATTATACTTAAATGAAAATTTTTATTAATTATAAATGAAAAGGCAAAAGTGTATTCGGTTGTTTTAAAGAAAATTAAATGCATTTGTTTTCCAAATACTTTTGCAGCTTTATACAGATTATATTATACACCATACTAAAGACTAAATTAAATCATAGACTAAACTCTAGGCTATAATTTAGACTAGACTATAGACTATACCATGGACTGGACTATAGACTAGACTATAGACTATACTATAGACTAGATTATGGACTATCCTGTAGACTGTACTAAAGACTAAACTATAGAGGAGACAATAGACTAAACTAAAGACTAGACTATAGACTATCCAATAGACTGGACTATAGAATATGCTGCAGACGAGGAAAAAGAATACTAGACTATAGACTAGACTACAGACTAGACTATAGACTAGACTATAGACTAGACTATAGACTAGACTATAGACTAGACTACAGACTAGACTATAGACTAGACTATAGGCTAGACTATAGACTAGACTACAGACTAGACTATAGACTAGAGTATTGACTAGACTGTAGACTAAAACATAGACTAGACTGTAGACATTACTATAGACTAGACTGTAGACTAGACTATACAATGGACTATACACTAGACTATAAACTAGACTATAGAAGAGACTATAGACTAGACTATAGAAGAGACTATAGACTAGACTATAGACTAGACTATAGACTAGACTATAGACTAGACAATAGACTATACTATAGACTAGACTAAAGACTAGACTAAAGACTAGACTAAAGACTAGACTATAGACTATACTATAGACTAGACTATAGACTAGACTATAGACTAGACTATAGACTAGACTATAGACTAGACTATAGACTAGACTATAGACTAGACTATAGACTAGACTATAGACTAGACTATAGACTAGACTATAGACTAGACTATAGACTAGACTATAATCTAGTCTATTGTCTAGTCTATAGTCTAGTCTATAGTAGTCTATAGTCTAGTCTAGTCTAGTCTATAAATTTCACTATATATCAAAAAGTTTTATAATTGTATTTTCCTTATGTAATATCCAACGGAAATACATTAGACAGATTATTTGGAAACTAGAGTATGTTTGCCATTGACTTAAATTTTTCCAAACATTTAATTTCTTTAATAAACAAATGTAAAATATAATCTTATTAAGTTGTCTTCTTAGATATTTTCTTAATTCTAAAAAGTATTTAAATATTCTCATATTTTGCAAAAGCAACATTTAAAAGAGCTGCTTATTAACTACATTTGGTACAAAACTTTAAAATAACAAAAACATTAATATAATTATTTATGAAATTTTTACTTACCTACTTATTTTCCACAACAATTCACACGTTTCCTTTACTTGTTTCTTTTAACTAATGTTTTTCTACAACAAAACATTTCTTATTTGTTGGTCCTTCGAACCCTCCAAACAACACAACACAATGACAATAACCACACACAACAACAACTACAATTGTAGTCAAAGTAATGGATACTACAATGAATTGGAAGAAGTACCGGATGACATTCTAATGGAATTAATGGCACGTTTTGGACAAACTATAATGAGAGCCCGTAATGATTTGGAAAAGTAAGTTGAACTTTATTTTTCAGTTTAAGTTTTCCTTGCTGTTGTTTGAATCATATTTATTAGCTGGTGCGTGTTTTAGGGTTCAGTGAATATATATTATTAACGTGTCTTAGGAAATATTTAAATTTGTTACTTTAAGGTGAAAATATAAAAGTTAAAATTTAAAGAGACTGTGTGTGTAAAAAACAAATAATTTTCTAATTATCTTGATTATTTCCCTTTTTCTCACCCCATGGATCCGCGCCTGATGCTTCAAGATTGTCAAAAATCTCTAACAACTCATCGATAAATCGCCGTTTTAACACTTAGAAAGAATATCTCTTAGTTTATGATCAAGACTAAAGTGTAGTATGTAATCTAGTCTATAGTTTAGTTTATAGTCTAGTCTATAGTCTAATCTATAGTCTATAGTCTAGTCTAAAGTCTAGTCTATAGTCTAGTCTATATTATAGTCTATAGTCTAATCTATAGTCTAGTCTAATCTATAGTCTAGTTTAATCTTTAGTCTAGTCTATAGTCTAGTCTATAGTCTAGTCTATAGACTAGTCTAAAGTCTAATCTATAGTCTAGTCTATAGTCTAGTCTAAAGTCTAGTCTATAGTCAAGTCTATAGTCTAGTCTATAATCTAGTCTATAGTATAGATTATAGTCTATTATATAGTCTAGCCTTAAGTCTAGTCTAAAGTCAAATTTAAAGTCTAGTCTAAAATCTAGTCTAAGTCTAGTCTAAAGTCTGGTCTATAGTCTAGTATACAGTTTAGTCTATACTCTTATATAAAGTGTAGTTAAGACTAATCCAAAAAGAAGTCTATAGATTGGTATATAGTCTAGTCTAGTGAAGAGTAGTCTAATCTATAGTATAGTGTAAAGTCTAGTCTAAAGTCTAGTGCATAGTCTAGTCTACAGTCTAGTCTAAAGTCTTATATAAAGTCTTGTATAGACTAATCTAAAAATGAGTCTATAGATCGGTATATAGTTAGTTATTTAGTTAGTTATTTAGTTAGTTAGTTAGTTAGTTAGTTAGTTAGTTAGTTAGTTAGTTATTTAGTTAGTTAGTTAGTTAGTTAGTTAGTTAGTTAGATAGTTAGTTAGTTAGTTAGGTAGATAGTTAGTTTGAAAAGAGGATGTATACACATCATATCCGAAGAAATACACCTATGCCTCTATCGAGCCTGTTGTGCGCTCCTTAACCAGTGCCACGGGTGGGAATCGAACACTAACCACTAACCTACCGGAGGCCACAGATTGGTATATAGTATAGTTTAGTCTATAGTCTAATCTAAAGTTTAGTATAGTCTACATTTCAGTCCATAATCTATTCTATAGTCTTGTCTATAGTCTAGTCTATAGTCTATTCTATAGACTATTCTATAGTCTTGTGTATAGTTTAGTCTATAGTCTAGTGTATAATCTAGCCTATAGTCTAGTCTATAGTCTAGTCTATAGTCTAGTCTATAGTCTAGTCTATAGTCTTGTCTATAGTCTAGTCTATAGTCTAGTCTATAGTCTAGTCTATAGTCTAGTCTATAGTCTAGTCTATAGTCTAGTCTATAGTCTAGTCTATAGTCTAGTCTAAAGTCTATTCTTTAGACTAGACTCTAGTATATAGTTTAGTATAAAATGTAGTTTGTTGTCCAATCTATAGTCAAATCTATAGTCTTGCCTACAGTCTCGTCTTTAGTCTAGTCTTTAGTCTCTTCTTTCGTCAAGTCTTTAGTCTACCCTATAGTCTACTATAAAGATTAGCCCATAGTCTAGACTTTAGTCTAGGCTTTTAAATTGTCTATAGCTTATAGTCTAGTTTAATATTCTTGGTTTAGCTATATTTATCTTATAAAATATTGTTAATTTTTTTTTTTAATTTTCAGTTCTAAACGTACCGTTGACTTTGGTTTAGCACGCGGTTATTCCGGTACCCAAGAAGCGAAACATCGCATGGGTCTGGCTGCGGCTAATTTCCCCGGTGGTCCAGGCCGAAGGAGACGTTCGGAAACCGAAGCTTAAGTTGATTAAGAGATAAAGTATATTTTTAGCCAACGCTCCCTAACCCCGAAACCCAGAAAACGATTAAACCCCTACTGAACAATAACAGTGAATTATGACAAACACGAAAACGTCCCAGCGCTTAGAGAAAAAATAGTAAAAACATAACCATATATATAGCAAATACAAACAAAAAGAGAAAAAATTAAAACAATTGGAATGATGTCTAGATTTTAATGTTAAACAAAAATTAAAAAAAAAACAATATTAAGTTTAATATTATTTCCATAAATTATTAGTTAAAAATTGTGTATATAAAAATTACAAAAATAAACACACAAAATTTAAACAAATTAACTGCACAAAAATCAAATGTTAAACAGTTGCTCCAAAAAAAATTATTTATTTAGAGAAAATATATTTAATAAAAAACGATATATACATATAATTGTGCTAAAACTAAATGAAAAACTAATAAAAAAAAAAAGCTTGGTTCCTTAAATTTATAAGTTTTATAAAAAACTTTATTGTAAATCAAAATAATTTATAAAAAAAATAAAAACGACATTTATAAATGTTCAAAAAATCTTTTAAGTAGAAATTGTACTATTTTTTAGTATTTAAGTAAAACAAAAACTATTTATTGTATGTTAAACAAAAATTGTCAAACACATTTACATAAAATAAGAAGATGAAGAAGAAAAAACATGGTCCCCTCGAAAGAAGTTTTATTTTAGTTTTTTAAATAAAAAATAAAATATTTTCTTGTTTCTCTTTTTAAATTATTTAAAATTAAGTTTTAGTTTTACACACATTTAAATTATAATTAATGAACAAAGTTGTAAAACAAATAAATAACACTTTCAAAAATAATTATTGAAAAAATACCAGCACAAATTTGTATTTTTATTTAAAAAGTTTGCCAACTTAAGTGTTGCATAGATTTAATAAAACTTGCTTACAAATAAGTACTTCCATAAAATTAGTAATGAATTACTTTCATTGCCGATTTAACGTAAGCGATATTTAATCATTTTAACACAACTTAGCAAAACAAACTATTTCCCCCACCCCCTTTTTAAAAGTTTGTATATATTAAAACAAAGTTAAATCAAATTTAAATGTATTAAGTTTAAATTTTCGAAAATCTTGAACGTGAACAGAGTATTATTTAAATTAAATTATCAATAAAGAATACATTTAGAAAACTCTTGAAATAAAGTCTTGCATTATTTCGTATCATATAAGAAGCTGGTTCATGGTAGGTACAACATTTTATCCTGATTATATCCTGATTACGTTGCAGCATTATTTAGCCACTTTGAAAACATCGTCAGCATTAGTGTCAATAGATTTCTGATAAACAATTTCTGTTGGATACGTGGTTTCAGCTTTCTGACGTCAGAATGATCTTCTTAAAGACGATTATGTTTTCCTATTCTAAATCATCATCTGTTCCACAAAGCAGCTTAAGGTTTTAGGTTCGTCAGGCTGAAGCAACACTTTGAAAACATCGTCAATATTAGGGTCAACAGATTTCTGATAAACAATTTCTTTTGGATACGTACTTTTAGCGTTCTGACGCCACATCGAACCAATAATGATCTCCTTAAAGACGATAATGTTTATGTTCGTCAGGCTGAAGCAACACTTTGAAAACATTTGGATACGTGGTTCCATCGTTATGACGCCACAATGGACCAATAATGTTGACCTTAATGACGACGATGTTTTCCTATCCAAGATCATAATCTGTTCCACAAAGCAGCTTAAGGTTTTATGTTCGTCAGGCTGATGCAACACTTTGAAAACATCGTCAACAGATTTCTTATAAACAATTTTCTGACGCCACATTAAACCAATAATGATGACCTTAATGACCACGAAGTTTTCCTATTCAAGATCATATTCGGTTCCACAAAACAGCTTAAGGTTTTAGGTTCGTCAGGCTGAAGTAACACATTGAGTTTCACCAATACACTTATGAAGGTCTAAAAGTCCATTTGTTAAGAAAATAGAAAAAACAGGGACCTTTAAACCCAATACACTTACGTCTTACAGTCTTTTTGTTTGCGACTATTTAGAAAATAGATAATATAATAGATAAGAAAGAAATGCTGAGAAGCTAGTAATATAATAAGAGAAATAAGAAAAAACCCTTCGCTCTCAAATCACAATTGGATCCTCTTTGATATTAGTTTCCTAGTTATTTAGTTTATACCGATTCATATCACCAGGACTGGATGCTATTTTACTGAAAATGTTGCAAATTGCATAAGTGTATATCACCTTTCTCTATCCAAATCATCAGGATCCTCTTTGACATTAGAGTACAAAACTTGGCGGAAATGGTTTTCCAGGTTTCATAGTTATTTAGTTTCTACCCATTCAAATCTCCAGGTCTGGATCTATTGAACTATAAGTATAAGTAAACCCAAACAAAAAAGAACTGCTACTATTCACAACAGAGAACAAGATTAAAATCTATATCTTGCCGCGGTTAAAGAACTGTGAAATCCCCTAATCGAACAATGCTAAATATCTTGGAATTATTCTAGAAACTCAACATCTAGCACAGAGTCAAGAAAGCAACGGTCGCCTACTATATCTATCGTAAGATGATATAATATATAGTCCCATATTTACATACGGATCTCTTGTATGGTGGACTTCAACTTAGCAGAAGTTTGTTGTAGATTGTCAATACGAAGTTTAGTATCAGTATGCATTGGAATAACCGCTGTTCTAAGAACTAGTCTTTCAGAAGCTCTGAACACTATATTGCATATCCTACCTATAGATCTGCTGGGTCGCTTGTCTGACATTATCCTTGTTTGGGACCCTGCGCAAGATCATGTTTGATATATCCAACGACGTTTCAGTTGCAACTCCGCTACGTTTAATCAAAATCAGTATCTTTCTTCAAAAGGCTGAAAATAGGTGGAATAATCTAAATTCATATAAAGGAGCCATGTTATTTTGGCCCTCATTCCATGAAAAATACACAAGACACCTTATACGGAGCAGACGCGATATATCGAGGTTGATAGTACTATTAGCTGGGCATTAGGTGCCCGGCAGACATGTAAGTCGGATAGGACTTCCTTTCAATGAAGTCAAAGTTTGCAAAAATAGAATAAAGGAAGAAACTGCTCTAGCTGTTAAGCTTTCTTGGTAGCTACTTCATATTTAACCTTGGTGAGATATCTGGGTTTGGTCTAATGAAATGCTGATATTTATAATATATAATAAAATATCTGACGAGTAGATTGTTCCGTTCAAAACGAAGTTTATAATATATAATAAAATATCTGACGAGTAGAGTGTTCCGTTCAAAACGAAGTTTCTTCGACCCTACTTGACTGATCGCAGGCAATGAGCTCTAAGCGTCTAACATTATTGTTGAAACTATAATGGTACCTAACTGAGACCTTTGTATGGCTATGGGATAAATATATCCATACTTATATGGATAGCGCAGTAAGGTTCTCTGCCTTTTTGATACACAGTTCATAACGGCTAGATTTTGAACACCTCGAAATCGTTCTATATCAAATTCATATTGATTGGCTACCGTAAAATAACTATTTCCATGTCCCAATACCCATATAAGAACACTATTCTATATCAGGTATTCAGAAGCCAGGTATTCATGACTAGTTTAGTTGTAGAATGCATACCGATCAGGGAATACCAGCTTGACTTTCAATATAGTTCAGGATATCTCTTTGATATATCTGATATTTGAATCGCTTATATTTCAGCTTAAAGAATACTACATTCATTTTGAAGTCTACAAGATATCTCTGTCCGAATTATTCAATAGAGATGTGACTTAATATTTTGAAAGCCGGTGTATAAACAGAGAAATTAAACGAATTGGTGTGACTGGAAACATGGAGATAAGAAACAGGAATCTTCTTTTAAAAGAAGGTGAACATAAATTTCAACCAGTAGCCAGTTTATCGGAATAAATTGAATCTTAGAGGGATTTGTTCTCATAGCACCAGTAATAAGAAAAGCAAAGGATCCCATTACCTATTCTAGATGATGATTTGTTCTATGATTGCCACTAAACAACCACTCAATCGAATATAATTGGCTTAACAAAGACGTTCTGAGGTTAATACCCAAATGCGTACCTAGGGCCCTTGTACAGAACACAAATCTCATGAGAACACTTTTAAATGCCACATTTTACAATAACATTATCCAGAGGAGCACTCTTAGCGTACTTTTGGAAACCTTAGAATCTATAACGGAATTATCAAGATCCGTATTATATATGGTATGTCAAATATGACCCGATTTCACATTAAAAAAAGATCCATTAATGGATATTTGATAGAAAAGCTAATAGATATTTTGATATTTCCTACCAAAGAGTAAAGAGCAGTGTCAACAGACTTACTTTTAATGGATGATTGTTGAAAATCAGAAAGAGAGTATTTATCTACTGAAGTTCTTAAGTATATGGCCATATCAACATCATACTACGTGTAGGTACTGAATATTGGAGGAATATTGATAGATGATGCTTTTCCTTCATATTAATAAAAGGTTTGCCAGTATGATTTGATAAATAATTTTGAATTTTCGACCTTAGGTTCCAGCAAAGAGCTTTTGACTTAGCTGGATTTTTTAAATACCTTTGGATAGGTGTAGGTTAAAATTCAGATTCTTAGAGAATATATAACTTTAGTTTAGCCTTAGAATTTAACATTAATTTTCTGTTCAGAATCAGTCCTCCAAATATGTAAAAATTATGTTATATCTGATTGTCAGTTTAAAATGAACATTTCCTTGATTTTATCATAAAATCTTGGAAAATCCATTAAAAAATTGAAATAAAATTCATTTTAGACATAAACACACACTCTCGCACACATTTCAACAACTAGCTTAAATATATTTTAATAATTCATTGTGTCTCAACATTTGCATTGTAAGGATTTTCATATTGTGTCATCAAAGAAATCTATTCAATTTGTTATGAAACGCCTAACATTTTAAGGATCAACCAGAATATTCTTTATTATAAGCAGACATTTTTACATACATATGTATATGTAAGTATGTATGCAGTTGTTGTATTTTAAATGGTTAACGAGTAGATTTAATATTTCAATACTTTAACCAAAGTTACTTAATACTGTTTGAGGTTTTGTATCCTTAAGGTGAAATTAAACTTTCTTAATAAATTATTGTGTTAAGTAATTGCAAACGAATTTTAGTTGAAGTTTATTTTATGGATTTAGCAATTGTTTCTTTGTATCATTATTTATCCGTTTTTGTACTCTAAGGATTAATTTCAATAAAATATATTTATTTTAGTTAACAATTTTATTTGGTTGTACATTTAAGATGAAATAATGTATTACTTAGAGAAGCTACAAGGGAAATGATGTATATAATCAAAGTTCATAGAATTAATTGTAAATTAAAGAAATCATGAAATCTTTTTAAAGTTTGAAACTAATTATCTTAATCAGATTTTTTCTATACTCTATAGAATTTAATAATTTTTAATTAATATTTTATGAAAAAAAAACTCCCTATAGCTGAACAAGTAGTTTTCGTATAGTCCGGAGGTTGCGGGTTTGACTAACAAACAAGACCCACAGTACAATTTTTTTTCGAGATTTGATGAGTGATACCTCCTCCAACTAACTAACTAACTAAGTAACTAACTAACTAACTAACTAACTAACTTACTAACTAACTAACTAACTAACTAACTAACTAACTAACTAACTAAATAACTAACTAACTAACTAACTAACTAACTAACTAACTAACTAACTAACTAAATAACTAACTAAATAACTAACTAACTAAATAACTAACTAACTAACTAACTAACTAACTAACTAACTAACTAACTAACCAACCAACCAACTAACTATCTAACTAACCAACTACTGCTTGGCTTAGTCCTTGCATAGATTGCCAGAGGTCAGACCAGAGCACCGTATAATCTGGTACTACTGCGATGGCCAGTTGCCCACAGGTCCTGGCTGGTCAGTTGGTTGAGGTTCCTTCGGAATCCACGTAGTGGCTGTGGTTTAAACCCAAATTCGCGGGGAGAGTAAATGGCGGTTAAAAGTCTGATGCATGATAAAGTTAATATTTCGGGATAAGTTCGGTGCTGTTGCCGAAAAGAGTGACTGACGAGTGACTGTAGGACTAAGCGTTGGAAATGAGTTGGTATTAATTGTATATGGTACGGGATGAATGTGAGGTTCGACAGGCCTTACCCCACCCGTCTACCTAATGCATATGTCGTATGTTTTTCGCTGGGTTGAATGATGATGGTATCATATACATATGACACCATTGAATTTTCTTTCCATTGTCGTATCAGTATTACCACAGTGTGTCCCTGTGAGTAAGAACAATGTCTACGCCTTATTGATGGATCGTATTTCGGTCCACCGGTTACGTCTCTATGTGCTGTTGCCGAATCAACAGAGGCCATCCAATGGTCAGAGATTAGATAGCTTGAGTACTCAATCGTTCTGCCGTTTAAGGGAATCGGTCCATAATTGACCCTACCACTCATAAAAATCCCATTAAATAAATGAATATATAGCGCTTATTACCGGCTTCAAAATACCCAAAAAATCCTTGCGTAATTTTCTAAGGATCGGTTCATATTTACCCTACAAATTAACTACAACAAAACATTAATATTGAAATCAAAATTTTATTAAATGAATATTTATTTGCATATAAAAAAATACCATAATTCTTACAAACTAAAGATTATATATTGAAAATAAGACAAATTCAAAATCTTAATATATATTTGCTTAAAAAATATATCAATTAATACTTTACAAAATAAACTTTGTATTTAAGCAGCTTCTTTCTTAAAAAAAAACAATTGTTTAAACAATTAATGGAAGAACTTGGTTGGGATGTTGGTTTAAAAATCTATAATCAATTGGCACTTAAAGGAATATTAATTAAAAGGATAAACTTGAACAACTGTTAAGATTTCAAGTAATAATACTTATTTAATTAATTTTGTAAATATAAATTTATACAAATTTAATAATTATTTATTTTTATTTTAATATTTTGTTTTAATCGTTATAATGTTAATTTTATGTGGATTATATGTTTAATTCTATTATTTGTATGTATTTTTGTTGTAACTAAAAACTAATTAAAATAAAACATTTTTTTTTTCTTATTTTTTTAAAATATTGAAGAATTCATTTTAATTAAAATTTTTAGACAACGTTTTAAAATAAATTTCTATAATTACGAATACGATTACGAGTATATAATATTTACAGTCTTAATATGTTCATATCTGTGAATATTAGGGTGGCTTTTTTTATTTTTCGCAAAATTTTTTGAAGTTCGAGTATAATTATTATGACACTTGTGATAATCAAACTTAAGAAGATTAAAGTCAAATTTGATAATGTCAAATCTGGTTGTATGATGACTCTTACTAGAAAACTATACTATGGGTGGGAGGATATAGTGTTTATGAAGATTTTTGTAAATTTGCCACCAGATAAACAATACTGTCACCGATAAGTACTTTTGCCCTTTCCTGTACCCGGTCTAGAAACTTTAAACTAAAATTTAAAGCATTTGCTCATATATGAGAGTTATATTCCATTTTTGATCGAATATAACTGATGTACATAGTTAGAAGATCAGATGAAGTGAAGTATTTCTTACAACCTTAAAAATGTGTTCGGTCCTATGGACATCATATTGTATTTTCATGTCTAGAACGTCAATAGCTTTTGATTCCTTAAAATTTACACCAACATGATTCACTTATCTCAAAACGTCAATCCTCAGCATTAAGAGCTAATGAGTGATATATGAACGTCCTCTATTAGTGACATGTTTTCAATGTTTTAAGAGCACTGGACCTAATAATTCGGATATCACGATAGTAGTTTGTATTGGTATTGGGTCCAACAGACTGATAAGCATAACCGATACAAACTTACTGGTATTAATAAAGACATAAATCTAAGGGTACTGAAGCTCTGTTTTTGAGTGCAACTAGATTTACTGTGATCCCAACTAGGCAGATACCTCGTCAGCACTTTCAAACTATGACATCAACATCATCTCTGTGGTGTGGAGATTTTGTTAGACTAATGAGAAAAACCTAGTCAAAACGGGGTTTGAAGGCCTGTGACCCTGCAAGGGAAACGTAGAACAAATATGAAGTCAATTGGAATAAAAAGATCAAACGGGACGACGGGTACAAAAGCTATCTTCAATATAGTTATTATGTTGTTAAACTTATGAAATCCAGCGTCCTCAACAGATTTTAGAGGACTTTTAGAGGAAGGGAATGAAGAACAAATAAAAAGTCATATGGAACAAAAAGAATTGATGGGTACGAAGGCTCTCTTTGGTAAAGTCATTATGTCGTCGAATGCAAGAAATCTAGCGTTCTTAATGCCTAAAGCATTACAAAATACGGAAATATGAAGAAATCACTCAATAATTGAGACCGGATCAAACTAGACAAATACCAAAGAGATCCAAAGTAAAACTCAAGAAATCTAGCGTCCTTAACTGTTTTAAGAGGGCTTTGACCATGAAAAGAGAATGTAGAACAATAAGAAGTCGAATGGAAATGAAGGGTACGAAAGCTCTTTTTAATATAGTTATTATAGTTAATTCCTAAAGTATTATAAAATTCGGAAATATGAAATCACAAGAATTAAGACCAGATCAAACCAGACAAATAGCAAAGAGGTCCAAAATAAAACTCAAGAATCAACTGGTTTCAAAGGTCTTTGACCCTGCAAGGGGATTGAAGAACAATTAAAAATACAAAGGGAATATATATGTCTGACGGATACGAAGGCTCCTTTTAGTTATTTTGTCGTTAAACGCAAGAAATCTAGCGTCCTCAATACCTGAAGCGTATCAATTATGAACATATAAAGAAATCGCTCAATTTTTGAGATCGGATCAACCCAGACAAATACCGATGAGAATCAATGTTGCCATATGAACTGGAACACGATAATCATGTAAATTAAAGATCGAGTTTTTATAAATATTTAGGATTTTTCATTAAAGAATCCTGTACGTACCGTAAAGTTACGTCTGAAATGTAGGTCTAGAAATTATATTTAACATTGAATTATATAAACGCTTCCAGAAGTTGGAACCTTTAAAAGTTATTACATATTTTCTAGACATTTGATCAAAATCTGATAACAAATTAAAAATTTGACTTTCACTCAAAGCAACAGTACTTAAATGGGTATCCGTAGATCTCTAGAGGTCCTTAGAAACTTTTAGTTAGAAAAATTTAATACAATTATTAAATAATCCGATTTGATTAGATTGACTGCAGGTAATTTGCCGATAAACGGTATAGCAATATGTATTTCATAACAAAAATGTGTACACCCTATTCTTCAGAGTAAAATAATGAGTTTGTAGGTGCAACATGGATTAGATGCGTAAGTATTTGTTTAATCATCAGATGGTGCACAATATAAGTTGACAGTGGTAAGAAATATTAATAAATATAATAACAAAATTTAGAGCATAACATGCTAAAGTGTAACAAAAGGAAATCTAGATTTATTTTACTCAACTTCGAAATATTTTGATTTAAATACTATCGACCTATTAGTGTTTCCCTAATACAGGTTTGGATCCCGAAATACTTTTGATTTCATTATGGAAATTTTTCTCATCGGTGACTATTATTTAATACCAATTTCTTTATGAATATCTCCCACTGTTGACCAGGTCAGATATCTAGTGTTTACGTAGGCACCCAAACACGCAAAAAAACAAAACAAAACAAACCATATTCATGTTCTATCAAGCTTCGACAATCTTTTCAAAACCTTTTTGTTCCCTTTTCTAATACTTTCATTCATTTGCAAATACTCTTTGTCATAAAATGTTGTTGATATTATTACTGCTGTGGTTGTTGTTGTTGCTGTTACAATTGTCCATTGTCCATCAACATTATATTTTGACAGCTGCACTTGTTGCAACATTATTACCATTGTTAGCAACAGCACCATTGTTATTGTTGTTGCCACTGTTAACATTGTTATTATTGGCCAAATTGTTGTTGTTGTTTCCATTGTTATTATTGTTGCTGTTGCAGTTGACAACATTAGTCGCATTTTGCTGTGTATTTGCATTCGTATTAGTGACATTAGCCGTTTGATGATGGGAGTGATGATGTTGTTGTTGTTGTTGCTGCTGTTGTTGTTGTTGCTGATGATGTCCCCTAACCAATTCCATATATTGAAAGGGTACATGAAAATTTTGTCCTTTGTGTTCGACTATCAAATGACCACGACATGTTGAGGCACCAACAACCGTTACACTTTCACCTTTTTTCAATTGTTCGGTGGGCGGATTTGTAATCGTGTCCTCAGGGAAATTCATTTTCATAATACGATTTTGTGGAAAACATAGTTTTGTATTGCCGGTAACGGTGTAGTTGCGTGATGGTGGTACCGGTGGTGGACGTTCCTGCAAATAAAGAATTGTGTTTAAATTAATATATATTTGCATAACAAAGAGATAATATTAAAATAGTTCATAATGGTAATAAGTATGAATTTGATAAAGGTGCATAGAAATAGGAAAAAAATAATACAATGTATGTGAGATAATTTTAGAAATTGTTATGATTAAAATTGTTATGATTAAATTTGTAAGTAATCTTGATAATCAGAAAATCGCCATGAATATCTTATAAAATCGTTTAATCATCTCTTGGTTTTGCACAAAGATGCGGAGTTGTGTTAACTATACGATTAGTTCCGTAGTTTTCCTTTTTGGAGGTTCCAGTTTTAATGGGGTTCAGAACTAATTTGTATCTTGATATATTCGTATCTCGATATCTTTACATTTCCTTTATTCCTTCGAGATTCTTAATTAAATATTCTTGTATTCAGTTCAGTTCAGACTAACACATTCTTTTTGACGCTTGCTTGATCCTTTGAGATGATTTCTATATTTGGGTTGGGTTGTTGGTTGATGATTTCATGGGCTTTTTCTTCAAACCTATACCTGCGCGTTACATGATGTTTTATATAAGATTGGGTTGTAGTTTAGTTACTTAATAAGGTATTATGTCCATTGATGTTACAATTCACCAAAAAGGGTCATAATGCTCATAAATATTATTTTATAACATTAAGAGACGCAATGTCCATAATGACATAAAGTCCATAAGTTACAAATAATCTCTATATCGAGAAAGATATAGCGCTTACAGCCGAACGGCTCTTTACTTTAGGCGAACTGGCTAAAAGTGGTCAAAGTATACTGGACATATTGGAAGGTTATACAAAATCATTGGACGTGCTTGATCATATATCAGACACTGAATATGTCGGAAACTTTGAAACGCTGATCTCATATAGAATGTCTTGGTCAAGCGGAACATTAGAGCAAATACTAGTAGGAATCCGTTGTTACACGGATGGCTCAAAATTGGGGCTGGGGTACTATATTGAAGATCCAGAAGCAGAAATAAACAACCGTTTACCAAATCATAAAACAAATGCTTTCAGGCAGAAGTACGAGCAATAACGGAATTGGATTAGAATATATATGGCGCAAACAGCGTTCAATCAGGAGATAAAACTAAATCTAAGACCGTATTGGATTGTAAGAAAGCTTTAACTGAATACTCTCCCAGATTTAAGGTTCACATCATATAGGTACCAGCCAACTCGGGAGTAGTCGGTAACGAAAGAGCGAAATGGCAGTTAATCTGACAAACGCAAAACAATTCGAGAACTAAAGACCATAAGACCTCTTGGAATAATGAAACAGAGAGCAAGACGAAAAATCTCCTCAAAATGAGCAATTCTGAACTTAGTATGATAGTACGTATTCTGAGTAGATACACAGGATTACGAGTACATTTATGCCAAATTAGACATGCGGATTCAGACTTATGTAGATCGTGTGGAGAGGACACTGAAACTCTGGAGCACTTTCTTTGCCACTGCCAGGCATTCGTTGAAGTTAGATCCAAATATATTGGAAGTGATGTCATTCCGGAAATAACATTCCTGACTAATACTGATTAGAAGATTTTCAGGAATTACGTTCAGGAAACTGATTTTCTGAACACTGAAAATTAATTCATTCACACAAAAAGCCCGGTTGTGGCCTAGGTGTACTTCTTCAGTTTTGATGTAGTATACATCCTCTTATAAACCTTACCTAACCTATCATTCTTAATAATGAGAGCTCCATGGGTTTTCGTTAATGATCAATACTATAAGAATGATCAAAAACATCTGTCTAAACGATTGAATTCCTCTCTCTGCAACCAAAGTTTGTTTACAAATAGTTCTTATTGCAACCAAAGAAGGTCGAAACCTCATCGTTCTTTACTACATTTATATAGATTGAATTGGAAGAATTGCTATGGAGCATTTAGCATAATCATTGAAATCATGTCTAATAGGCATGTCGAAACTACAGTTTGATCGCTTTGTAATTATACCCTTCACCTTCGTGAGGGATTAGATCAGAACACATAAAAGGGAACTTTTTGGTACATTTTCGCTCTACAAAAGGTACTTTTTGAATTTTCTATAATATTGAACCTGGAAACATGAAATTTAGCATGTAGGGCCTTGACTAGCTAAGAACCTAAAGAAGGGACTTTTTGGTACTTTTTCGTTCTACAGAAGGTGCTTTTGAATTTTCTATAATATTGAACTTTGAAACACGAAATTAATTATGTAGAGCCCGAATAAGACGAGAACCCATAAAAGGGGACTTTTTGGTACTTTTTCATTCTACAAAAACGAATAACCAGAGTTGTATATGGTCATTGATTCTGAGTCCTCAGTTGGTTCATGAGAGACGGGAAATTCTTGTGACCGGCTAGTAACTGATAGCGTATGATTCTTCAAGATATTTTAACGGGTAATGGCGATGTTATCAGTCGATTTGGGATTTGGATGTTGGATGATTTTTAAGCGAACTTGAAGAAATAGTAAGAGAAAGTTTCAAACATTTGTGTGAAACCCAATTGTGGCCAGAGGCAGTTTATTACTTATGCAGATTTACATATGCAAGTAGTATAACATTATTTAACAGCATATGTTTGCTCTGACATTTGTTATCTCTTTAATAATCTTTAAATCCGTTAACATATTCACTGGTCTCTTTTATGATTATTAGTTATATTAAATGTCAATTTCATGCCAACATCATTGACTTAATGCAACAAGCATTCCAGTTCTTTTGTTGTTCCTTAGCATGCCAACGCACTATAATATTTGTGTAAATAAGTCATGAACTAAGCATTAAGAGTTTTTAAACATAATACAGTAACTAGCACAAGTAGTTGTACACTTAATTTTTTAATAAAGTAAAAAATTAGTAAAAATTACTTTAAATCTTCTGTTAGTTGTGAACTTTAAAAAGTTTTCATTTGTAAATTTATGTTTTATACTATTTAAATGTTAATTTTGTACGAATAATATTTAGTCTCACTGTTCTACTATTATACATATTTCAAATGTTTACTCATTGATGGCAAAATATTTCTCTTTTGTAAACCGATGTTTGTCAAATACTTACATATTTTAGGGTGTTAAATTTGACAATGTAATACTGTTCTTACACATTATGACATTATGTCCATTGTTTATGTGACGCTTTGAAAATTGTCATAACTTTCAGAAACCATACGACACATTATGCTCTTGGTTCAAATATCTTTATACTATGATGTAAACAAGACTTTAACTTAATTTAAATAGGTTAAAGCCTCACTGGACACCCTAATTAGCTGTGTCGTAAATTTACTTTCATCTATCTACATCCTTTAGAAAATACTAACACCACTCACTCTAAACCACCATATTACATCATTGTCAACTTACCAAATCTAATCCAAAAAGACTGCATGTTTGCTGAATTATCTTTGTGTCACATTTTTCATTTGGATCCGGTGGTGGTGTACCCGCTATAGGTTGTGGTCTTGGCCTTGTAACCGTACCCAGATTTGTGGTTTTCGCCGATAAACGTGGTAACGAAGTTGTTAAAGTAGCGGCGGCAGCCGCTGCTGCTGCAGCAGCAACAACTGCATTCGATGCTGAAAATATTCGTGCAACAGAGAAAAAAATAGAGAGGAAACAGAAAGAACATTAAAAAATAATGAAAATTGAAGTTTTATTTCTCTTCTTCTTAAGCAATATATTAGTTTTATGGCAAATGGAAATAATGAGTGAATAAATGAATGAACGAATACACGAACGTTTGAATAAAAAATAGAATTTGGTTTGAGTATTATAAAGAGTCCTTACGGATTGAGTGCGTGTATGTTTTGTGTCCTTATTAAGTGATAATATGTGTGTAAATTTTCTAATAATGAAGTGTTTGTAAAACTGAACATAAAATGTTGAAACATTTAGATTATGGTTAAGTAGTTATGTTAAGACTTCAATTTTAGTTTGAGTTTATTACTCATGTATGTAAAATTTGAAGATATTAATTGGTCCCATAACTTTTAAAAAGATCAAGTGCCCCTCGACAAAGGAATTGTGAAGATTAAAAAGAGATGCTTTTTTGGAACTTCAAATTCGTCATTCATTCATAAGTATCTTGATTAGTAGACAAACCGAGAGACATTTGACTGGACTAGACTGTAGTCATGCCTAGTTTAATCTAGATTATAGTACAGACTATAGCCTAGAACATATACTAGACTATAGACTAGACTATATAGTAGACCAAAGACGAGACTAAAGAATATACTATAGACTACACAATAGGTTAGAAAATAGACCAGTTAAAAAAACTAGACTATAGACTGGATTACGGATTATACTCTAGACTAGACTATAGACCGGACTATAGACGAGACTATAGATTAGACTATAGACTAGACTATAAATTAGACTAAAGACTAGACTATAGACTAGACTAAAGACTAAACTTTAGACTAGACTATAGACTAGACTATAGACTAGACTATAGACTAGACTATAGACTAGACTATAGACTAGACTATAGACCAGACTATAGACTAGACTATAGACTAGACTATAGACTAGACTATAGACTAGACGAGACTATAGACTAGACTATAGGCTAGACTATAGACTAGACTATAGACAAGACTATAGACTAGACTATAGACTAGACTATAGACTAGACTATAGACTAGACTATAGACTAGACTATAGACTAAACTATAGACTAAACTATAGACTAGACTATAGACTAGACTATAGACTAGACTATAGACTAGACTATAGACTAGACTATAGACTAGACTATAGACTAGACTATAGACTGGACTATAGACTAGACTATAGACTAGACTATAGACTAGACTATAGACTAGACTATAGACTAGACTATAGACTAGACTATAGACTAGACTATAGACTAGACTATAGACTAGACTATAGACTAGACTATAGACTAGACTATAGACTAGACTATAGACTAGACTATAGACTAGACTATAGACTAGACTATAGACTAGACTATAGACTAGACTATAGACTAGACTATAGACTAGACTATAGACTAGACTATAGACTAGACTATAGACTAGACTATTGACTAGACTATAGACTAGACTATAGACTAGACTATAGACTAGACTATAGACTAGACTATAGACTAGACTATAGACTAGACTATAGACTAGTTTATAGTATAGTATATACACTATAGACTAGCTAGACTACAGACCATACCATGGACTTAACCATAGACTTTATACAAGACTATAGTCAAGTCTATAGTCGACTATAGACTAAAAACTATACTATAGACTAGACTTAAGAAAAGACTGGCTTATAGACTTGACACTAGACTACAATTGATTTATTATCAAAAGTTTAATAAAACTATAAAAAACAATTTTAAAACTCACCTCCCACGCCAATTGGATTGCTACTGGAATGTGTTTTCGGTAATTTCGCCGTCGGCATCATTAAAACTCCCCCACCATTAGTACGCGTTCTCTGCTTAACGCCACCCATTTTCTTGCGCCACTGCCAACCACGCCAAGTGGCCTGTATTAAGGTAGCACTCTTATTACGAATCTCCGTACGTAAATGTTCTAAATGTTGGCGTATGCCTTCACTCAAAAATACATGACGTTTACCGGGAGCCCAAGCCAATGTAACAGATCCCTCAACTACAGGAGGATTTTCCATGGCATATTGTAATATAATATTGCAACATTCCTCCATTTTATCTTCATTACGGCGTATCAAATGGAAGGGGGCTAACATGCGATAACGAGCATTAAATTGTTTAAAACGCATGCGATGTGGAAAACCAGAAGCCATTAGATTAACGGTTTCCAAAACCTGTAAAGAACGAATTTGTTTAACGACGGTCATACGTTCAAAGCAACCAGCCGCTTCGGAAGAATTACTACGTATACAGCGCACAAAATGTGGACGAGCATGGACCAAAGTACGCAAAAGATTATCCAAACGAGTATGAAAATCTTGTGTTAAAGTTGAAACCGGTTCATCACCATTCAGCAGTTCTGTATGAGAAGTAGGAGCTATGCGAAAACTTAAACCTCTCGGCACACTTTGTAGAGCATATAAAGCTTTTAATTCGGAACCAAATAAGTGAGTGGCAAAACCAAAATTACAGGTATGTTTATAAAAAACCGCCACTAAATCATCGGGTACCACATCACGATTGGTGTCCAAAAAGTCAGTGGCATCATATTCTACACGTCCAGCAAAATGACGTATTATAAACAATCGTGGATCATTGGGTTCAGTAGTGGGTTTTATCTCCAAACGCGGTGAACTACGATGTTGTATCTTAATTTTGACCACATAACTTTCGGCTGAACCTCGGGCAGCACATTCAGCATCTAGCATGCTCAACAAACCCGTGCGCAGTGATGATATTAAATCGATGCATGGGACATTATCCACATAATCCACTTCGGTATCGCAGACAATACCCTCATCACGACACGATTCCACTGAACTTTTAAATATATGAGTATTATAGAAATGTTGCATGGTTTCGGCACACAGATTTATGCACAAATGCTCTAATTGGGCACGCGGTGAAGGTTCTTCGAAACCAAACATATCCAGTATACCAATAAAACCATCTGTAGCATGACGCACAGCATTATTTAATGCCGCCATAGATTTAGAACCCGAATTCCCACCAATAGTAGAGGCATGCTGTGAGGCCACATCACCTTGATTGTGCACCGATTCATTGGAATCAGAACTCAGAGTACCCAAAGTAGAACCCAAACGTTTTAAACTATTTGCTCTACGCACAATTGTGGCCACTGTGCGACAGTAGAGTGCCTTAGCTAAACAATCACGCGTCATATTTGACATATTGGCATCGCATACAGATTTGATTAATTGACCACGAGCATTGTGTGTACGTGTGGTTAGACCACGAAATAGAGCGGCTGGTGGTACACCAAGCAAACTGGCAACAGCATTTAATTCTGTTTCACCTTTAACATCCACCTCCAGACTCTGTAAAGAAACGGCAATTTACGTAGTGAAGTCATGAACCTTTTATGTAAAGCTTAACGAAAATGTAACAGGGTGAACAAGCTACTAAGTTAAATTAGTAATAGGGTGTGTTAAATTAAATAAAAACAATGTGCTGTTATTTAAATTGTTATTTAAAATTAAACAGGGTGTCATGTATTAAAAGTTTGTTTTTTTTTAAGGAAATGTTAATTTATTAAAATCTATGAGTTCGATTGATTTAAGGCGTGACGTTTATTGGAAAATTAATTCTGGATATTCACTAGGGTTGTCATTCGAATAAAAATTATTTGATTAATCGAAAAAAAAAATTTGTTTTACTTTAAACGAATAAAAAATTTGCAATTTAGATTAAAGAATAATTCGAACAATTTTTGTCGAATAATCGAATGTTCGAATAAAATTCTAATGTTTTAAATGCTTGCAATAAGTGAAACAGATAGTTCAAGTAAGGCATACATTATACAATCGCTGACGCAATGTGAGAAGGTTGTTTACGAAATTGCAAAGTGTGTAAGATTGTTTTAAGAAGTTGTGAGTGGTTGTGCGAAATATCAAAATATTACGATATTTTTGCAAGTTTTAAAAACGGGTCGCAACATAACAAAAAAAAAAAAAAAACAATTGCAAAACGCTAAGGTACCAAAAAGTCCCCTTTTATGGGTTCTCACTTAATCCAGACTCTATATATTTAATTTAATGTTTTTTGGTTCAATAATATAGAAATTTCATAAAGAACCTTATAAAGAACAAAAAAGTACTAAACAGTCCCCTTTTATGTGTTCTCGCCTATTCCGGACTCTACAAACTTAATTTCATGTTTCTAGGTTCAATATTATAGAAAATTCAAAAAGTAACTTTTGTGGAATGAAAAAGTACTAAAAAGTACTTTTTTTGTAGGTTCTTACTTAAATTTTTATGTTTCTAAGTTTAATATTATAGAATTTTCAAAAAGTACATTTTGTAGGACGAAAAAGTAACAAAGTCAATTTTTATGGGTTCTCACTTAATCCAGACTCTACATACTTAATTTCATGTTTCTAGGTTCAATATTATAGAAAATTGTTAAAAAGTACCTTATGAAGAACAATAAATGTACTAAAAAGTCCCCTTTAATGTGTTCTCGCTTAATCCGGATTCTACAAGCTTAATTGCATGATTCTAGGTTCAATATTATCGAAAATTCAAAAAGTAACTTTTGTGGAACGAAAAAGTACCAAAAAGTCCCCTTTTTATGTGTTTTGATCTAATGTGGGCTCTACATACTTAATTTTATGTTTCTATGTTCAATATTATTGAAAATTCAAAAACTAACTTTTGTGGAACGAAAAAGTACCAGAAAGTCCCCTTTTATGTGATCTCGCCTAATTCGACAACAAAGTAATTTAGAAACAATACGTCCCTCCTGTAATGCGACTTGTATTAAATAAAAGCTTTTGAAATTCTTATTACTCACCTGACCATCAATAAACTGTACGTTTCCCAGCAATAGAACGGCAGCTAAAACACGAACCACATCTAAAAATGGTATTCCCAATATACCCAAACATGTTTTCCAGGCCTGAAAACGAGCCGCATCCTCTTGATCGTTTTGAGAAATATCACCATTTTGCAAATAGCGTAAATTTAATGGAGAATAACCTTCCAAATTTAATTTGACACGTTCTTCTCGACTCAAACCAGCCAACATTTGATAGAAAATATGATAGTTTTTCTCCTTGGGCAATGGACGTATAACACGTGTCTGATCCAAAAAATAACAGTGAATTTTAGTGCGATATAGAGCACCATCTGTCACCTGAACTTCAATAAATTGGCCAATACGACTGGATTCTGAATTCGTTGATGTTTTGGCCGAACCTAAGGAACGTAATACTGTAAAAGCGGCAGCTAAATGTTTAAAGGCATCAGTTTCAGGACCACCACCAGCTACGGCAAATAATTGACGCAACAATAGCATAGAACAATGGGTTTTGCCAGCACCCGAAGTACCAGAGAGTATTATGGCTTGGGGATAGCCCGTTTCAGCTTGTTGACGTACGGCTTCCTGAACGATTTTGCGCAGCTGAGGAGCTAAAGGAAATGAACGGGTGGAAGATAATGTCAAGGGATTGCCAACATTTAGATAGGGATTGATGGAAAGTAATATGGGACCAACATTGGACTGTAAAGGAAAAAAAGTAACATCAAAATAAAAATGTTAAATTAGTTTAATGTTAAAGTTTTAATTAATTTATGAGACATGCTGTTAACATTTAAAGTAAACTTGTGTTATGTTATCTAAATAAAAGAAAACACACCACTACTGTTTCAACTGAAACTTGTACTGTTAATACTTAACATTGTACTGTATAAATATAACCAAGCAAACTTTTAAATTGTTTGGTTGTTGACTGTGCTAAATTCTATTTTTAGCTCATATTATTAATAGACACTTTGCTATCAACTTGGGACCACCGGTTGTGGTCGAATGCTTTACGCATTTATTTACAAAACGAGGGGTTTCGTGTTCGATCCACAGGCAAATCAATATACTCTACATGTTACAATTTGTTTGTGGTGATGAAACCCGGTTCATGTTTAATGTAAATTGACAAAAAATTCTCGTGGTGATGGTCCATAAGGGTAATTTACGCCTGAACTTTGTATGTTGAGAATTTGCATATGGCTGAGCGAGAATTTACAACCTATTTTTATATTTGTTTAAATAAAATGTCTACTAATAAAACAAATAGCTATTTTCATACAACTTTTTTGACATTTTAAAGGGATTTTACTGAATATAAAATTTTAGTATAGACTGTGTTAAACTTGAAAGTATGGAACCTTAATTTAGGTACATATATTTTTGGAAACTATCAAATTTGAGAATTCCTATATGTAACTGTCACACAAGACTCACTTAAAAGAATAACATTTTTTCAAATTCTTTTTAAAATATGTTTGTTCTATATATAGAAGATCAAAATATCATTGATTTTCAAATGAAATTATATCACAATAGGACTCGAGATCACATCAAGAGAAAGTTCTTCAGAAAAATAAAAATATGCAAAAATCTGAATACTCGATAAAAAATTAGGAATACGTAAATACACAAATGTCGTTCAAAAACTGAAACTAACCCGAAGATTGGTTGTGCTGAAAAATATTTCCAATAAGTTTAGTTTAGACAGTTATTTATAAGAAAATCAGTTGAACCAACTGAGGTCTATATATATAGATTGTATCGAAATCGATCTGATTTGAAGTAAGACTTTAAGTATTAAGTTACCACAAAGTATACCAAATATTTTAGTTAACACGTTTATAACAGTACAATTTTCTTCCGCCTATCCTTATTTTAGTGCAATTAAAAAAGACGTAAACAAATCGCGGTTGGAATGTCCTCTAAAAAATATTACAGCTAAATTTAAAAAAATGAAACAAAAAACTATTAAAAAATACAATTTAATTAACTTTAACCCCTATTCCTATTTGTGGTTTATTAAAGAAAAAAAGAACATTTTTTAGATTGGAGAAGAAAAATACATGCTTCCATGGTCCAACAGATAAAAGTAACATTCTTAAAGCGGATTGCAGCAGTAACTGGCTGGCAGGAATAAAGTGGCTTAATTTTGGTTGGGTTAGTCGGTTGTTTGGTTTGTTGACTTAGTAAGTAGTTAATACGATTTATACAAGGGTGGTATGAAAAGTGTGTTAACTAACTAACTTTTTTTTATTTAATCTTTATTTGCTTAAAAATTCATTTACAACTAACAAACTAACTAACTAAATAACTAACTAACTAACTCACTCACTAACTCACTAACTCACTAACTAACTAACTAACTAACTAACTAACTAACTAACTAACTAACTAACTAACTAACTAACTAACTAACTAAATAACTAACTAGCTAACTGACTGACTGACTGACTGACTGACTGACTAACTAACTAATTAACTAACTAACTACCTAACTAACTAACTAATTAACTAATTAACTGACAGACTAATTAACTAACTAACTAACTAACTAACTAACTAACTAACTAACTAACTAACTAACTAACTAACTAACTAACTAAATAACTAACTAATAAACTGACAGACTAACTAACTAACTAACTAACTAACTAACTAACTAACTAACTAACTAACTAACTAACTAACTGACTAACTGACTAACTGACTAACTGACTAACTGACTAACTAACTAACTAACTAACTAACTAACTAACTAACTAACTAACTAACTAACTAACTAACTAACTAACTAACTAACTAACTAACTAACTAACTAACTAACTAACTAACTAACTAATAAACTGACAGACTAACTAACTAACTAACTAACTAACTAACTAACTAACTAACTAATTAACTAACTAATTAACTAACTAATTAACTAACTAACTACCTAATTAACTGACAGACTAACTAACTAACTAAACTACTAACTAACTAACTAATTAACTGACAGACTAATTAACTAACTAACTAACTAATTAACTAACTAACTAACTAACTAACTAACTAACTAACTAACTAACTAATTAACTGACAGACTAACTAACTAACTAACTAACTAACTAACTAAATAGCTAACTAATTAACTGACAGACTAACTAACTAATTAACTAACTAACTAATTAACTAACTAACTAACTAACTAACTAACTAACTAACTAACTAACTAACTAACTAACTAACTAACTAACTAACTAACTAACTAACTAACTAACTAACTAACTAACTAACTAACTAACTAACTAACTAACTACCTAATTAACTGACAGACTAACTAACTAACTAACTAACTAACTAACTAACTAACTAACTAACTAACTATCTATCTATCTATCTATCTATCTATCTATCTATCTATCTATCTATCTATCTATCTATCTATCTATCTATCTATCTATCTATCTATCTATCTATCTATCTATCTATCTATCTATCTATCTATCTATCTATCTATCTATCTATCTATCTATCTATCTATCTATCTATCTATCTATCTATCTATCTATCTATCTATCTATCTATCTAGCATCTGTATCTTCGCTAGCAAGATGACTAATGAAAAAGAAACTGTTTATATAACATATTAATAGTAACACCTTATTGGACTTCTATGTAACCCAGAGCATATGTTGTAATCATTGAAAAGTAAGTTGATAGGTAAGTACTTACAATTGAAAGCCAGTACCCAGTTTTTGCTGGGTACTTTTATAAGAATTAAAATTTATGTTTCAAAAATTTTTAAGGAACGTTTCATAATTGGCCCTATCTCCCACAAAAATCAGTTTATTGTCAACAATTCTTTAGCAAAAAGTTAATATTCGTCTATAGTAATCGAATGATACCTATTAAAGGTCCTCGTTTGAGAATAGACATATGCTCTGATCAATAGTGATTTATACAAATTTGCAAACTTCTCCAAACAACCCTCGTACTTCATTAACGAATAACAAAATCCAAACAGATTTTCAGAATAAACAAAACAAACGAAAACCACCATGCAAAAGGCGCCAAAACCTGTTCCCGAACAAAATTCAACGTTTAAAAACTTTAAAAATAACAAAAAGGCAAACAACGGATGGACAGACACGTGGAGAGGCCGCTGCTGCTGCGGTCGAGAGGCAATGAGATATAGCAAAACACAAACAAAAAAACAGCAAATAAATAATGAATACAACAACATTAAATGCAACAAATAAAATAAAATGAAAACAAAAATTACAACTCCAACTTTAATGAATTCTGTTTCGGTTTTTTCTTTGAAATTTGTGAAAAACAAAATAACAACAATAATAATAAACAACAGAATTCAAAGCTGCCTTACTAGGCCTGGCCTGGTCTGACTTGGAATGAATGATATGGCATGATTTAGCCTGGGACTGGTCTGAAAGGTCCAATGTGTTGGTTTTCATGGTTGTTGTTTGGTTGTTTGTTGGCTTGTGGCTGTAATAGTCTCATAACAAAATTATTTTCAAGTTTTTTCTTTTCTTTGTTATTGGAATGGAGCGAGTTTACGGGTGTGTGTGTGTGTTGGTAATCATGTGTGAGTTTGTGGATCTGAATGTTCCATTGTCTGATCCATAGAGTTTTCGTTGTTGTTGTTGGTGACTGTTGTTGCTGTCGTTTGTAAACATTTGTGCCTGCGGGTTGCTGGATTTTTGTATTTTTTGTTTAGAAGATTTAAACAAAAAAATCAAATAAAATTGAACTGTGCGTGTGGCACATACAAAACACTCTAAAATGCAACAGCTAAAGCTAAACAAGTTTTGATTTTTTTCTTATTTTAGTTGTTGTTTTTTTAGACAAAAAGAGCTTGAAGTTTTTTATAACAGCTCGAGTTTAAAGTGACGATATGTCGATTGGTTTGTCTGATCTGACATTGTCTACCTTTGGTTAGAGTTGTGATATGTTGGCTTTTTTTGTTTTATAAGTTAATGGGTAATGCTGCAGTGTAGACCAACATTTGGCTGATCACACTTCATCAGGAATAACGATTTTCAAATTTTGATTCAAAACATTTTAAACAACGTAAAATGTTTAAGATATTTGGATCAGAAATGGATCCCTATGACGTGCTTTGATGTGATCAAATACGTGTTAGTCATATTTGAGCTAGTCACCATAGACTAGCTCAACCCACTAAGATGCATCGAACGGTTTAAGATTCTCCGTTATAGAAGAGTTCCTAACAATTTCAAGTGCTTCGACATTACGCATTTGAACTTCTTACAAACTTATATTTCTCGGGTTGTGTGGATGTCGGGTGTTATGATTCTCAAAGGAGGAAGCTGACATTTTTTCAAATCTTCATTTCCAGTTGGTAGCGCATCTGTGGTATTGATAGAAGAAGGGAATAAATCGAAGTGCATTACATAAACACCTGCCAGAGACGGCTCAAATCGAAGGTGATTGGCCGCCGGTAATATTTTGAAAGCCGCCCGCCGCCGATTTTTTCGGCTCAAAAGCTAAGCCGACTTAAATATAGCCGCTGATAACGATTGGAATCAAACATTTTAGAAAATAATTTCATCAATTTGAACGGAGTTGCCACTATTTTAAATTCTTATGGCAAATTGTACTATATACTATAAATGTCTATTTTTTGCAGATGGCTACCCCCGACCATTTGACATCGGCTTGAATCTCGAACACCTTCATGTTGATCTTATTTCAACCGCAAGGTGAGCTTATTAGATGACTCAGTACCACTCATTAGTTCTTCATAAACGCCGGAGACTATTGGTCTGTTGGTCTATGTACGAGCACTTTGCTCAAGTTCCCAAGCTATCTAATCTCTGACTTAAATATTCTTAACTTTCGATTCGGCATCAAAACCTATATCCAAAATATGATTTCATCGAAAAAAGCCGATAACAGAGAACACACGGTCATAATACTGATATGAAGAGAGTAAACCTAGAACCTAGCCGGACAAGACAATGAATGCCGAAAGATTAATATGAGCACCTGCCTTGACGGCCTTATCTCACGGTGGTCTTTTTCATCCACTGTGTAGACTAGAGATGGTCTATCATGCGTCCCTGAATTCCTCAATGAAGAACTCAGGTAGCAATTTTTGTACATGGATGTTCGGTCCATGTACAAGCCCTTTGTTGAAGTACTCGAGCTATTTAATCTCTTGCCATAGCAGCCCCGTTGCGGAATGACAGGCAGGATTAAATCCCCAGGACGAACCCCGACAAGGAAAAAGCTGGTCTAAAGTCAATAGAAGGGTGAACATTAGGTGAAATCAATCTTCCGACAGTGCGGAAGGGACCACACTTTCTGATATCATGAAAGAATTGCATTATTCAAAATGCAATCTCCATTATCTAATGACCCATTCCAGTGCATTCCATAACCTCTTAATGCCCGCGCAACCACACTACTGAGATGGCTCTGTTGTTTTGGCAACAGCACCTAGAGACATATTTGGTAGTCCGAAATACCCAACAAAATGGATCAGGATCTCTCTTTTATAAACCGATCAATGTAACAAAGGAAATAGGATTTTCCAAAGTCAATTAATTCCAATAATTGCCCCGACAAATAGACGTGCAGCATCTATCAATATATCCTGTTGAGATGGCAACAGCACCGAAAAACTTCCCCGAAGCGTAAAAATGCGTACTAAACCGGTACTAATCTCCAATATATGGAGACTTTCCCAATTTTAGCATTATTTTCATTCCCATGATCATAAAGATCGATATACGGGATGAAAGGCAACCATTGAATACTGACCTGACAATTCCCCAGCATATACTGGCGTCCCACTACACGAACGGTAAGAGATACCGATCGGGTTTAGGAATCCAGTATATGCTGCTTTGTATACAGACCTATTGGAAGAGATATTTATCCAATCCATTAGGTATAGGATATATCAGTCCTTAAACCAACATTCTCTCCCCGCGATTTTGGGTATTAAACCACAGCCACTATGCGGATCCCGAAGGAACCTCAACCAACATAGTCCTGCGGGCAACTGGCCACCCGTAATGCCAGATTATATGGTGCTCCGGTTAGACCTCGTGTCAAATCATTCCGAGGCGAAGCCAAGGATACATTTGACATCATCAGTTTATAGTCCCGGCAGACTAGAGGTATTGGCAGCACCTCTTTACCCCGGGATTGCAATGGAAATTTCATCATGGAAACATGCCCCCGGGGGGAAGGAATGTTATTAATGACGAATGAGCAATTAACGATGAATCCTGAATGAAGCTTTGTCACAAAATAAGGTTTAATTCTTCTGGATGAGGAAGAGAACATGCCTGATGAATGGAGGACAAATGAAATGTAACCAATAAGAATTAGAATATAACTACGCAGACACAGATATCTAGCCATAATATTTATATTCACCATTGGAAACGCATTACGTAAACTTAATCAACTTAGCTCTCAAAGACTCTGCCATATATAGAAGTATTTTTTTTTTTTTTGTAAAAACTAAGTGATCGTACCCCTAGCTTGACACCTCCGATCCTGCAATGTTTTTGTTCTCAAAGAGTACACTATATATAAGGCATTGGCAAAAACGCCAATAAACAACTAACTACCAATTACCATTTTGGTCATAAATAATAAATATATGTAAAAGTAAGACTGAATAAGTGCGACGAGGTATTGTTAGTTTTTGTGTCTGTATGTATGAGTCTGATCACGAAGTCGATTTCAGATTATGATCTGGCAATAATTGTTAGTGATTAAAGCCAAATATAAACATTAAACAAAACAACAATTGATAGACAAAAAAAAAAATCACAAAAACACACTAATTGCAAAAATGACTGCTGATGAACAGATTTAACCAATTATGGCCAATAATATAGCAATGCCAGTTATGCACTTAACAGTTTTAATATATTTATCTTTTTTTCAATGGGTACTTACGAAATAGCAATTCTCATTAAATCTCGCCTGCAGAGTACGCATAACAGCATCTTCTGTTAGAGGTCCAGATAGATGTATTAGATCTTCCAATTCATAGGGTTGTTTGTGCTGTGTATTGCCATTGGATGAGTGATTCAATTGATTTGCATATTGATTGGAACGATTGACATTGTGTATACTGCCAACAATGTTGGAATTGGTGAAACCCATGGGAAGAGTATTAATGCCATGACATGGATTTAAATGCTTTTGTATGGGTATGAAGGGCAATTGGTTGGTTTGATGTTGATATTGATGTGACTGGTGTTGATGTTGTTGCTGCTGCTGCTGTTGTTGTGTTTGTTGATGATACGATGGCTGGTGGTGATGATGATGGTGTTGTTGCTGCTGTTGTTGTTGTTGATGTTGTAAATGTGATGAATGTGTCGATGATCGCATAGGTAGTGTATTGGAGGTGTGAGTCATCGATGTCGGTGGTGGTATAACAGGCATTACAATTGAATCCATAAAATTATGGGTGGCCGAAGAAGCTGTGTGTAAGAGATGGAAAGAAACTAATTTAACTTTGTTTAACAAAAAGGCGAAAGAAAAGTAAATGGAAAATTGTGAATGATTTATAATTAAAGAGACTTTTAAATATTATGAATTTTTTAGGTTAGGTTGAAAAGAGAATTTATTAAACATGAGTTCTAAAGTAATACACTTAGTAGACCAGTCAAGTAGAGTTGAGGAGATTCCGTTTTGATAGGATCACTTGGATAGTCAGAAGTGGTATATAGAAGTATTAGATCCAGCGATAAATCTGAAGATGTAATTATGATTAGACGCAGATATCTCACCAAGGTTGAATGTGAGATATTTGATAACTGTTTCTTTTAACGGATCGAGCAGGACATTTACATAGAAGAACGTTTCCTCATATTCCTTATCTTTACAATCCTACTTGCATGTCTGCCAATAGCACCCATTGTCCTTTTATTATTGCTATAAACTTCGATATATAAGACAGGTTTTAATATGTTTTGTGCATTTCTTATTGAAAGAATACGACAACAACTTGTCAACTTTATATGTGCCTGGGTGATTCCTTCAATTGTCTGCCTTGAAAGAAATAATCTGAGTTTACTACTTACTTGTGGTAAAACCTAAAATGAAATTGTAGTTAGAGATATCAAGAGCAGGTCCTGTTTTGGCCGATACATCTGACTGTTCTTAATAGTCCCTATACGTGGGGTCCCAAACAATAGTAATGTCAGACAGGAGACGCAGCCTTGAAAGATCTTTCTTGTAATGTCAGACTAATAGGCAAGTGATAGTATAAAAGTTTAATTAAAGAAGTGCCGCTTGACTATCGGCAAAAATTGGTATATTGCCAGGAATTTTGAGACCATATACCAGTACTTTATGGGTTGAAATTATCATAGTAGATTGATACAAAAACATATGACATACATAATATTCCGATTAAGAATATCAACAAGAAAAAACTGTGCGATTTCAATTAACACTAATTTTTATAAAACTTTGATGGCCATTGTGGCGGGAATTCCGTTAAGTTTGTTCTCTTGGGGTCAATAGGATTCGAAATGAGCAGCTCGCTGTTTTATCAGTTATCTATGTAGCTAAGAGAAGAATTTGGGAGCTACATTTTAAAAACTTTACCAACATGAACATAATATGGTTGATTCAATGCATTCGAGGAAATTTAAATATACTATGATTGTCCAATAAGCGAATTGCCGTTTGTCTAAAGTCTTTTTACAAAAGGATATTTGTATTTACAAATTCGCGGTAGCAAATATAATGGGTAAAATATCGAAAATACTGTAGCTTTGTCTACCACTTACAACGACCCTCTAAATTGTAAAATTTTAGTGGATACTATATAATTGGACATATATTAATCAGACTTAGATATCTTGGTTTAAGGCTCGTTTCTTAAATAACCATTTAACGACGCTCTTTGGAAGCAACCCAGTTGATAAAGGAATACTTTGCCTTGTCTATTACTTAAAATAGTATTGGTCATTAATACACCTACTGAGATCTAAGATGTCTGAAAAATGTGTTACAAATGAATTAAACTAAATTTGTCAGAAGTGCCAATTGATTATTTTTGGGATCGGATAAATTAATGGCGAATCTTTTAAAGGGATTCAAGAAAACTAACACAGTGTTTTCAGACAAGAAGCCGGAATTAAAGGCTTAAGAGAAGCAAACTAACCACTACATCTATACACTAAAAGCGCATGAGTATATGTATATAACCATTTCTTCAGAGTTTTGATTAACTAACCACTACATCTATACACTAAAAGCGCATGAGTATATGTATATAACCATTTCTTCAGAGTTTTGATTAACTACCGACTTTTCCCCATGTCAACAATGACTTTATGGTATATTTTCGGAGAGTCAAGTATCGGTACTCTGTACCAGATGCCTTTCCTTTGATGTTGTTGCAATAACAAAGCAAAGAAATTGAATTATTTGTCATGAGGTCTAACCAGAGATAATCTGTTACCACGAGAACCGGTAGCCCGCAGGGCAGAGTTTTGTTTTGTCTTGTCCCGGTTATTAGATAGGTCTCTTCTAAGTACACATGATGGCTGTGGAATGTTGGTTAAAGGACTGATTCAATTTTGTTATAAATAATATTGTTTCTAAAATTTTAGTTTATGTAACCGTCAAAAAGGGCGAAAAAACATATTTAGTCTTTATACCCGGGCTTCGGTCGATTTATGTGATCGAGTCGTATTCATTAGTACTAATGCTTTCGCAACAGACGGTTGAATGCAAGAATGTTTTTAATTTTAATATATTGCCGAAGGACACTGAAGATTGGTCATTCTGGGCGAAGTTCGAAAGCTCTCGTAGAAAGACAAATCATATTTAAAACCGAAATTTCAAAACTTTGCAAACACAACAGCAATAAATAACAAACAAATGCAACCACAAATATGTTAATACAAAATTAGCAATAAATTTTTTTTCTAATGAAATCCAAAACCCAAAATTATTAGTTATTACAAAATAGTTACTGTACAAGACAAGCAATTTACCTTTTTCATTGATCTGATGGGGCAGTGGATGTGGTATGGATGTATTTCTTGATGAAACAATACCCGATGTGGTTGACGAATTATGTGGCAAGGTATGACTAAACAAATGATGTGAATTCTACAAAAATGAAAACAAATAAAAAAAAAACAACAAAGTTAGTAACTACTATGATTAAGAAACATATTAAGCAAAAATTACAAATTCTAACTACACTTAGAGAAAAAAAAATATAAAACAACAGGGTGACAGCAATTCTTTGTACAAGTTTTTAGAAAATTCCACTTTATTATGGTTATCGTAATCATATTACTAGTGTTAAATTATATCAACCATATTTAATATGGGTGCTACTTATAACTAGTTAAGAAAACAGTAACCATAATATTGTTGCATTGTCTAAATTTTTATGGAAATAGTTGCTGCACTCAAGTTTAAACATATTTTTTTTTCTAGTTTTTTACATTATAGGGTATTCACCATAAGTAGTTTTTTGTTTTGGGGAATTGTATACGAAAAAGAATCGTTTTTATATTAGTTTTTATTTTCAACTACTTGAGTTAGTGAATACCCCTAATAGTGAGCGACACACTTGCGTTTTACTTACTTTATTATTATTATTGTTATTATTATTAAGAATAGATGTGGCGGTATTGGTATTTATAACTGATGATGAAGTATGATTATTATGATGCTGTTGCTGTTGTTGTGGTGTTGGTTGATGATGTGATTGTTGTTGTTGCTGTTGTTGATGATGATGATGTTGGGCGGTATTAGTGGTGGTTGTTAAATTAACATTATTGCTACAATTATTATTGTTATTGGTGGTGGTATTATTATTATTGTTATTATTGTTGCTGTTGTTACTATTACTATTATTTAATGTGGGAAATATTGAACCATGTTGTATTTGTGATTGCTGTTGTTGATGTAATTGCATTTGCTGTTGTTGCTGCTGCTGTTGTTGTTGTACTAAGTTATTGCCATTTGTGGCAAAGTTATTAAATTGATTATTACTATTGGTATTGCTGTTGTTATTGTTGTTATGGCTTAAATTATTATTACTATTACTACTGTTATTTAGATTTAAATTTGGACTTGATGCATTCAGTTCTAGACACGCTGTTAAGGGGCCCAATTGCTGTTGTTGTTGTTGTTGCTGCTGTTGTTGTGATAAATTTGCTCCATTGCCATTGTTTATCGTTGCTGCTGTTGCACTTTGGCCTTGGCCCACATGCAAACGATTTCGCAATGTTACTAATTCGGTACTGAGACTTTTGAGTCGTTGTTGTAGGTGTACAGCCTCATTGGATGATGAGGCGTCTGTAAAAAAAGTTTTGTTTTGAACATTTTTAAAACTGAAAATATAAAAATTGAGACTCAAAGAATGTCAAGAATCGATTTGTTCCGGAAATCCCCGGAATAAAATGATCTATAATTTTGACACTATATCCCACTCAATAGCTTAGCCTTTGTTAGTTGTGTGTTGAGGGTTTAAGTTGTAGTCTGTCATGAGATCGATTACTAACTAACTAACTAGCTAACTAACTAACTAACTAACTAACTGACTGACTAACTGACTAACTAATTAACTAACTAACTAACTAACTAACTAACTATCTATCTATCTATCTATCTATCTATCTATCTATCTATCTATCTATCTATCTATCTATCTATCTATCTATCTATCTATCTATCTATCTATCTATCTATCTATCTATCTATCTATCTATCTATCTATCTATCTATCTATCTATCTATCTATCTATCTATCTATCTATCTATCTATCTATCTATCTATCTATCTATCTATCTATCTATCTATCTATCTATAGTGTAGTGATTGTAGTTTTATGTTTAGCTATTCTAACTATTACATAAATAATCATCTTCAGCCGGAATCTGCTAAAGACGATTATTTACTTAAGTCTGCTTTATTACAATTTTCTGTAAAAAAACTATTCCTAAATGTAAATTAAAAAAAGAAACCTCCCAACCAAGAATTACCACTATATAAACACAACACTATTAGCTAATTTTATGTTATAATCATAAACATTAATAACTAAATAATACTTTGTGTAAATAATTTAAAACAATACACTAACAAAGTAAATAACTAATGATTAAATGTGTTTCTAATTATAACATTTTGAACGCCATCAATTTAATTTGTTTGAATCATTTATGGTAAAAGCGGTTAAATTAAAATTTTTCTTTTGAAATTTATTTAAATTTTTGCCTTTAGATTGTATAACTTAATTAACAATATATGTTACTTTTATTCAATAATTAATTTTTGTTTATCCTTCTATAATGTTTAACTTGCGGAAGAAACAAAAACAACAGCTGAAATGTATATTTTGTAACAAAATTTAAGAATGAATACTAAAAACAAAAACGTATGTAAATAAAAGAATAAATAAAAGACTTTAAATATTAATGACTGGTTTTAGCTTAAAAAATGTCAAACTTATAACATGAATTTTAATACGAAAAAGAAAAGAAATAAAATTCATTACAAAAGCAGGTGTAAATTCTTTCATATGCTGGATTGAAAAATGATCCGAATAATTTTAAGATACAGTAAGAAAATGCTATTTTTAATGTTAAGAAATGGCACGAAGGTTGTTTGCTAAGTTTATGGTGAGTTATATCCATATATTCGAAAGTCTAGCCAAGATAAATTCACATGATCATGTGCTGGTTAATAGTAATGTTCTCTTTTTTTCATTCTCTCTATTAAACTAATAAAGTGGCACTAATATTAATGATACGTCTTGTTTATCGGAGATGTTCCTACATCCGTGTGGAATAGTCGCTTCTTCCATCGGACACGTCCCAGGTGTCAGATAGAGGGAGTTCGCTGATACGCTTAATGATCCTTCTAGTCCAGGCACTGAGGACTAAGCGACTACTATATGAGTCGCAACGAAATCGATATCCAACGACAGCTACCTTTTCCTATTAAAGATCCCTCCCTAAAGGATTTTTTTGTAAAAAAGCATACTGCCTTGCATTAAGTCGACCGTCTTGGAACGAAGACGATCGATACTCTATTTCCGACAAAAAGTCGTCATTATATGGTGCTAATGCTATTTCAACTGAGCTGTAGTATTATAATCTTTAACTCGAACTCAGATGTAATGGATCTAGCACCATTAATAAGACCTAAACATAAGAATTTGGACGAAGAGCAACTTCTCCAGTAAACCTTACAGTCTTCGACTAACAGACCTTTTTAGTAAAATCTCTGGAAACCTGCTGATTAGGAGAATCATTGAAATAGGACAATGGAAGTCTTGTATCAAGGCTCAAGACATCTGCTCAAACTGAGCGAAACTCGCCTCGGTGAGTGCAATACCTCGCAGTCCGAAAGTAATCAGGTCGCTCCGTCGAAACCTATAACTAACTACAACCTCCTCAAAGAAGGTTTGCGTACTGCCTTGCAAATAGACAACCGTCTTGGAACGAAGCCGATGAAAGTTCTATTTCTGATGAAAAATCGTCATTAGACGATCAGCGCAAATGCTGATCCAATTGAGCTGGAGTATACAAACCCTCCATCAAACTCAGATGAAGTAGACTCAGATCCATTTATACAGTGCTGTTCGGAGGAAGAGCAACTTCTGCAGTAAACTTCACACTCGAAGTCTAAGCAGATGTTTAAGTGAAGTCACTGGAACCCCCCTGATTAGGCGCATCATTGAAAATAGGACAAACGGATCAGAATCTGTTTGAAAATGTTGAATTTTTATTAGAAATTCGCAAAGGATGACAAAGGCTGGCCACATTGTTAGCGTATACGAACAAAAGCTCAAAACAAGAAACTGTAGCCTGAGTGAAATCGTCTCGGTCAGTGAGATATCTCGTTGTCCCAGACTAATCCCATGTTATTTCGACGGATATTCATGATCTCAAGGCGATTTAGGTGTACTTTCAGAGCGGAAACCCAGACATACCGAGCCACAATTGTAAAATGTTCAAAGTTTCCGAATCTGAAGGTGTATACCGAAAAGCAGTAGAGGTCCTATCCGGAATTAATGGCCAGGTCTAGCAAAGATGTTCTATAAACTTAAAGAACATTATTACTAGATGACTGAACTTACCAAGCGATGACTTCTGCATAAGTTGTCAAGAGGAAGAAAAGGAAGAAACGGCGATTATAAGGTATCACCGATTAAACTCGCTAAGTAGCGAGCTACCCGTGTAACTAAATATTCTAATCAAAGTAAGTATTCCAATCAAAGTTCATGAAGATTGTAATTATTGGATATAAGGATCCTATTTAGATGAATGTCTATAATATAGTTGGGATCATGAACCTGTGTGTCCAAAAGAATGTGTACCATTATAACAACATCCAACTTATTCAAGTGATTGTATGGTATTCGCTCAGTCACGCATTTAGTTCAACCTTCATTGCCCGAACGATTTTGCAGTCATCAGGTTAACTTTAACAAGCTAATTTCTCTTTACAACATTCAAAGATACGCTTTACCATAATCTCATTAGTGTTTTCACTTTCTCACAATTCTCGGTTAATCTTCTGCTATATCATGTTCGTTCTAAAGTCAGTCAGTGCCGAATACCTAATAACCTCTATCAGCAAGATACAATTGGGAGCTTTGACCAATTGTGGACCAAATCAATAAAAATTAATAGAGTTATTGATACATATACAGAACGTATTCGTGTTGAATTTTATCTTGAAATATGCCCGTTTAAATGATTTTCGAAAGTGGACCTCATATGGGTGCCATGACGAATTGTGGACCGATTCGAAAAAAAAAGTTAGCAGACTGCTTGATACATACATAGTACATGTTCGTGTTGACTCTATTATCAATGATATATGACGGTTAAAGTGATTTTCGAAAGTGGACCTTTTATGGAATCTATGATCTATTGCAGACCGATATAGATTTACGTTGGTATTATGATTTGTTTTCATAGTAATTTAAAATGTACAAAATTTTGTGTTTTCTTGGAATATACCTATATATGGGGTCTATGAGAAGTTTTTAATCAATTGATTTGATTTTCATTATACATGATCCATAATAGGAAAAAATATTGTGTGACAAAATTCATCGAATTACTTATCTTTTCTAGAAAACTACCTACGTATTACGAAAAAACCGTAATTTTTTTGAGGTAGTCTGAAATTTTTACTCATAACTTCTTATGTTGTCAATCTATTTTGCTGATTTTCAATGTCAAACTGTACCAGATAGTAATAAATATTTTAGGTGAATTTCATTTATTTATATTGCGGCATTTTAACGTGAGCGTGTTTTTCAATTAACAGTTTTCACATTGGAAAAAAAGCTTTTAAACATTTCAAAATTTATTTGATTTCTCAAATTGATAGACATGCCCTAGAAATGATTTATTTTTTTATTGTTTTCTAACAACAATTTTTCATATTACAAAACTCAATTTCAACTTCCTCATAGCGCTTCTAATAAGTTCTCTAAACCAGTCTTGAGCTTTTAATGGCCACATTTTAACAACAAACATTTGGGTGAAATTTTATAAAGAAATTCTTAAGAAAACAATCTATATATATAAAATTCTAACGTTACTGACTGACTGACTGACTGACTGACTGACTGACTGATTGACTGATTCATCATCGCACAGCCTAAACGGTTAAAGCTAA
>NC_060950.1:56375791-56400161 GCF_022045245.1 Lucilia cuprina | reverse complement strand
TTTTCGTTATTCAACTGTTTTTTCTAATTTTCTGTAATATTGAGACTAGAATCATAAAATCAAACTTAAAGAGTTCTCTAAAAGGGGAATTATTGATATTGCAGATATGTATACATTTACAATAATGATATTTATTTTATTCCACTACGATGAGGGTAGCGAAGCACACTGGGTATAGCTAGTCAATTATAAAACTTTAATAACTTTCTATTTATAATACTTTTATCTATAAACAAATCATAAAAAACAGCACATTAAAAGAAATACAATTTAAATTTTAAACAGAATTTTAAATGAAAAATAAAAAAAAAAAAATCACAACAAAAATTGCACAAAAAATTCTTACAAACAAAAATATATATTCTTTTAATTTTCTTAAAACAAGCGAAGAAAAAAGGCCAACAAAACTAATGATAAAAGAAATAAAAGATTTCGGTTGTTTCTGCAAAACCCACCGAAAACCAGTTTGTGTCAGTTTCTGTATCTGAACATACAATTCAGTCAGTGTGGCTTCGAAAGGAATACATGGCCAAATGTATGTACATATTTACCCGTAAGTGAGAACAGCATCGAAAACAACAATTTAACTTTTAACTTGTTACTGCTAATGTTGTTGTTTTGTTTTTGTTTTGGCATCCAAAAGTTACTTTTAACTCCAGCCAGAGCACATGATACATACAATTTCTGTTCAAATGTTGAAACTAACATTCCCGAAACTATTAAAAAAAAAGAGTCTTAACTTTAAATCAGTTTGTTATTTTTTTGTTAGCACACATACACAGACATACATACCTATACATTTATACATAAAAATATAAAGTTTATATATAAATCTTGTTGATTGCTGTTAAACGTAGATCCTATCTTTATCGTCTACAATTTAACTAAGTCAAATTTTATGGTCAACCAAATTAGATCCATTTAAGATCCATTATAGCGGTTAAAAATATCTTTATATTGATTTCAATTTTCAATTTGTTATATAGTGCTATGGATTCCTCAGTTGAATGTCATAGAAGTTTTTAGTAAGAAATCCAATTTCTAAAAATTATCCCAGCAAAAACTGGCTAATGGCTTTCAATTGTAATTACTTACCTAACAACATACCTTTCAATGACTACTAGATATCGCCTGGATTACATAGAAGTAGTCTAATAAGTTCTTACTAATAATGTATTATATAAATACTTTCTAATTCATTAGTCATCTTTTCAGTAAAGATATGACATCACCGTGTTAAAATAATGACTTAAAATGCTATCGTGTAAGTAAAGTTTAGCATTTTAATCCCTTACATGGCAATGAAAGTTTTTACTGAGATCTACTTTGTTGATCAGTCCTAGTACCGAGTTAACTAAACTTTAGGACATTTTCTATACAAAAAAATTTCGATTACTTTCTTGGTAACTCTCCCTCTGAAACCAATTTTTAATCCGTCCAACCCCTTTAAACTTTTTAAGTTAAAGTCCACCTCTTAGAGAAGAACACGAGAGTTAAATCTTGAAATATCCACCACTAATATTTTGGTGAATAATCCTTGAAATCGTCCCCATTAAAATGTGACCGAAAAGAACCATGTGTGACAGTTTTGGATCTATAAGTGCTTTAACATAATAACGTTGAAATGTTTTCTCAACTACAATCACTCCCAAACTTCATATTGTTTAATAATGCACTTGTGTAGTAGGAATCTTCACCAAAAGAAACGCTTCGCAGGATATTTGAAGGAATCTCAATCATAACGATTTCTAAGATCTTTTGCCTCATCTAGGACACTTTTTGTCATGTTGAGTTGGTTACTTATAGATCTAGGTTAGGTCGATGGGAGGATGTACAGTACATTAAATACGTAGAAATACACCTAGGCCACTATCGAGCCTGTTGTGCGCTCCTTTTCAAAAAAATATGTTGTTCACTGAGTATATTACTTTTCAATGTTCAGAAACTCAGCTTTCTGGACGTAATTTCTATGAATTTTCCAATCAGTGCTTGTCAGGAATGTTATTTCCGAAATGACATCACTTCCAAGATACTTGGATCTAACTTCGATGAATGCCTGGCAGAGGCAGAGAAAGTATTTCAGAGCTTCACTGTACTTTCCACATGCTCTACATTCGTCTGAATCCGCACGACCAATTTTGTAGAGATGTGCTCGTAATCCTGTGTGTCCACATCATTCTAACTTCAGACTTGTTAATTTTGAGGAGATATCTCGTCTCATAGATCTAATGATCTACATATAACTCTGACACATGACTGTGTAATACGGCTGAATTCAGACGCAATTTACTGAGTCGATAAGGGTTCTAGAACATGAGGAAGTTCGCAAAATGTATGGACTACACAGTAGAGTAGCATAAGTACAACACCTCCAAAGTAGCAGGTTATTTAATTAAAAAAAATTTGATATGAATCCATCATTAATATATTTATTTATGATATCTTGAACTTCTATTTGGTTAAAGAGTAATGATTAGGATCTTCTATAGGCCACAGAATTTCCGAATGCCTTCAAAGAAGAAAAACATACAAGTGGCAAGCTTTGTGTATGGCTAACGTCGGTCCTCAAGTACTACAGATACCTAAATATATGCTATAGTAGTCCTGCTGTTGAATGGTAATGAGTTAATACAAGTAAGGGAGATATAATCATTTGCTTGAGTTATTAGGGAGGGGTTCCAATCTTACTCTTCCAAGACACATTGGTGGCTGGTTTTGTAATCAAATAACTTCGAATGAGTCATTTAACTTCAGCAGTTTCTAGTTACCACAAAACTAGGAGTGGTATCTATATACAACGGGAAGGCAGAAGACCAAGGTTATATGCTCCAGCAAGAGACTATATTGATAGACATATGTGTTTAGGTTGTTCTGAATTTAGCTACTGTACACTGAGTAAAGAATCATGGGTACTACTTACGACTATGAGCTCTACTAATTGGAATCTCAATAATAAGACTCAGGCATTTGTAACTTTAATAACATTATAATTTCAGGATCAAGCCTTTATTAGAATTTAAATTGTTAATAAACAGGCTTATATATCCATTACCATAAGAGTCCAGAGTTCAATCTCTAAGAAAACTTAATATACCTGTACCATGCTGTTAATGTTGTAGGGTATTGCAAGTATATTGTTATTCTTTTTTTATTAAACCAAACATTAAGCCAGTTTGGCATCCATCCCAATTTTATTTTAGCTTTAGCAGCCTCAGGAACTAAAAAAATAAATAAAAACCCAGCAACAACAAAAAATACATTTCACCAAGAAAAAAACTACCAGTTCGTTGGGTTTTATAACCCGACTACCTTTTATTGTTGGAGTATCTACTTTAAGCCTTTTATTCGATGGCAACCAACTAACAACTAATCAAACATGAAACAAATGTTGCAAACACAAGCACAATTCAAGAAATTGTATATAAAAACAGCAAAAAGTCAAAAGAATGTTTTGACATTATAATGAAAACACAAAAATGCATGTTAAACTAAAAGAAATTGAAAATCATGAACATGAAAGAAATATTTTGTAGTTTTTTTCACCCATTTGCCCAACCAATATGCTATTTGTATCAAAGATGATCATTAGTTTAAGAGCTTAGGTAGGTTGCAGCATCAAATGGGATGAGTAAATCTTATTTTAATTAGAAAAAAAAATATTTTGCTATATTCGAAAAAATTTCGTAATAATTTGGGCATAAAAGAATCTGTATAATGAATAAGTATAGTCTTGCCTTGTCAATATTCTAGTCTATAGTCTATAATCTAGTCTATAACCTAATCTATAGTTTAGTTTATAATCTAGTAGTCTATAGTACAGCCTATAGTCTAGTCCATAGTCGAGTCTATAATCTAGTCTATAGCCTTGTCTATAGTTTAGTCTATATTCTAGTATATAGTCGAGTCTATAGTCAGGTCTATAGTCTAGTATATAGTCTAGTCTGTAGTGTAGTTTTTAGCCTAGCATGTAGTCTAGCCACTAGTCTAGTCTATAGTGTAGTCTATAGTCTAGTATACAGTCTAGTCTATAGTCTAATCTATAGTGAAGTCTAGTCTTTAGTCTAGTCTATAATCCAGTATATAGTCTAGTCTATGCTATAGTCTACATATAATCTCGTTTATAGTCTAGTATATAGTTGTTACAGTGGAGATAGAAACCTTTTATAGGTCCTTTACTAGACTAGACTATAGACTAAACTATAGACTAGACTATAGACTAGACTATAGACTAGACTATAGACTAGACTATAGACTAGACTATAGACTAGACTATAGACTAGACTATAGACTAGACTATAGACTAGACTATAGACTAGACTATAGACTAGACTATAGACTAGACTATAGACTAGACTATAGACTAGACTATAGACTAGACTATAGACTAGACTATAGACTAGACTATAGACTAGTCTATTGTCTAAAGTCTAGTCTGTAGTCTAGTCCTAATATATAGTCTAGTCTATTTCTGTATATAGTCTATTCTATTTCTGTTCTAGTTCTGATCTATTTTTGTTGTTTTGTTCTAATTTTTATACCCCACACCACTATTAAAGGGAGGGTATTTTTCGTTTGTGCTGATAATTGTAACATCTAAATATATTGGTGCTACACTAACCATAAAGTATACCAATCGGCTCATAATCAGTATCTGATATACTTTTGTCCGTTTGTCCGTTCGCTAGAAAAAATCGGTCCAATATTTCGCCAAAGACCAAATTATTTCGCAAATTGTGGAATGAAACGTAAAAACAAATTAAAAGCATTTTTATTTAAAATATAATCCACATTTTTTACATACGTACTGGTATAGGGTGTTATATATTCGTCCCGATGGCCGACTATACCTTCATACTTGTTTCAATATTTATTGATATATTTAAAGTTATTTTACAAGATGTCAAAATAGTTATTAAAAATTTCTTATTTACAGTTACGCCCCCTTAATTTTGGTATTTAACCATATGTTTTAAACCAATTTTTTGAACCTAAACCAATATTTTTTTAATTTAACAACGTTTCATTACAACTTTTTTGTTTACTACTTTTATTTTGAAGTTTTTTTTTACATAAATTATAACTTTGCATGTGTTTTGCTTTTTTCATAATTATATTGTTTTTTTTTTTGTGAAATAAATACAAAAAAATGTTAATTAATACATACAAAAGTGTCATTATTATGGATTTCTCTTGTGTTGCTTTTTTTTCATTTGTTGTCGATGATAAATGATCTTTTGAGTATTTAAATGAATCAGGGTCATTGTAATTTTAAAATGATGAGTTTTTAGAAAGATGCCAGGAAGATTTCGTATTTTTGTGATTTTTTCTTTTCCTTTTGCTTCAAGATCAAGGTTGATCAATACGATCATGCATTGTATTCGTAGAATTAACATAATTACTATTGTGGTAAGCAACAAAACAATATGTTTTTAACAAATAGAGCAGAATAATTTTTGTCATTCATAGCAGATTTTGGTTAATTAAGAAGAGAAGAGGTGTAAACAATATAGTATATTTTTTTTGAGTGAATAAGAATGATACAGATCATTAATTTGTTATACCCTACACCACTTTAGTGGGAAGGGTATATTGTGTTTGTGCTGATGACAATAATATTGGTCCTATACCCACCTTAAAGTATACCAATCGGCTCAGAATCATTTTCTGCTATGTCCGTCCGTCTGTCTGTCTGTCTGTCCGTCCATGTAAACCTTGTAATCAAACTACATGTCGCAATTTTAAAGATAATTAAATGAAATTTGGTACATGATCTTCTATTGTCCCAACGACGAACCCTTTTGAAAATGGTTAAGATCGGTCTATTATTTCATCTAGCCCCCATACAACAGTACCCTCGAATAGGACTTGTAAACCTTTTAATCAAACTACAGGTCGCAATTTTGGAGATAACTCAATGAAATTTGGCACATGATATTTTATGGTACTGTAGACGAAGCCTATTGATAGTAGTAAACATCGGTACATTATTTCACCTAGGCCCCATAGAACTGAAACCGCCAAATAGTGCTTTTAAATTCATAATTATGTTAAATTTACTCGTATCTCGACAAAAAGTTCCAAGTTCTATACTAGTCTTGATGACCCTGATGAACTTTATAATTAAAAGGCCTCATTTGACCCTAGCCCCTCTAAAAAGCCCCCCATGAAAATTTTACTTAAATAACCACAGTTTTATTAAACAGTAAATGTCTTTAGTATATCTGAGGCAAGGCACAATTCAACTTTAATGCTTTATTATGAAAACTAAATCACATTTAGTTTCAAATTTAGTTTTCATAATAAAATCGGCCTAGACCGACTATAACTTCTTACTTGTCTTTTGTTTGAATTTATTAAATATTTAAAGAATGATCGTCAATTTAGAAATAATTTATTCAAAAAGCTCTTCTGGAACAGAATCTGTCAGCATGTTTCTGGAAAATCAATTACAAGATCATTGAGGTTCTGATGTCACATAAGTAAAGAATAGATCTTCAGCATTTGAATTGTTTATATTATGATCTTTTAATAACCTGGATTGATATCAGCTTGATCCTGTGATCTTGCGACAAATTTTTTTAATGATTTTTTTAATTTCTTTGAAATGAATAATTTTTTTCAACAACTTACCCTGCAACTTCTTCTCCGTCTCCCAAAATTTTTGTAATTCCGTAAAGTATTTATCCAGTATGAAGACTTTTGAAAGGCCTAATGTGGCCATCGTTAATCAACATTTGTATATAAAAAATCGTATTGATAAATTGTGAAACATTGAAAATTCTATTCTTTTTATATTTTAAACAAAATTTTCCAAGAAATCGCAATAAATATATATTGTAATAAATTCTTTCGTTTCAAGACATTTTAGCATAACAACATATGCACTTTTCTGCAATAAATTTTGTTGTTTTTATTGTTGTCACTTAAAGCCGGAAATCCATGGCATTTTTATAAATTGAGTATTTATTAAAAAAAACCTTTTTTTTTATATAAATTGTATAAATGATAAATTATAAATCTACAATTGGATTCTTAACTTGACTTTGCACACTTTGTTTTTAATAAAATGAACTGGTTGTTGAGAATTTATAAAAAAAATCCTTTTTTGTTAAAATTTCAAATATATTTTTTTTATTTATTAATTTAAGACATCATGCAACAAGTTTAGTTGGTGGCATCAAGCTACCAAATCGAAAACCAGTAAGAAAAGATGTACAAAAAACACGTTTTTGGAGATTTTGAAATTCTGTCGTTTATATTATTTTTGGCAACAAAAGATTGCAACACGACTTAACCACTTTTTTTAATAAAGACAAAATCTAACAAAAACCACACTTTTTCATAGATCTTTTAGTTTCAAATTCTTTTGGTTATTATTTTTTTATTTTTCTACGAAATTCGGTTATGTTTTTGTTGCAGTTGTTTTTTGTATTGTTGTTGTCGTTGTTGCTATTGTAGCATTTATCCGTTTTTTATTTTTATAACTGATCATATTGTGTGAAAAACAAGTTACCAACTTCACTTCATTATCATCACTTACACCATCACTATCGCTGTCATTTTTTTTTTCGCTAGTGGTGTAGTATGGTGTATTTTGAATTTATACCACACCACCACCAACCACACTCACTTTACTTCTTCAAAAAAATAAATGTTTACTAACGTCGGAATAAAATTTTATTATTTTTGTATATTTTTTTCATCTTTTGCACTCACACTTCAACACTACAAAAGAGATCATTTAAATGGAGTTGGTCTCACTTATTTCTATAGATCCCTACTTTTAAAGAGTTGCCAGCATGTAGATAATTTAAAATTCCCAACGAGGGGTGAGAACAGTACCATTATTAAACTGCAAAATCTTTAACTGATGTCTAATAGTCTAGTATATAGTCTAGTCTATATTCTAGTCTATAGTCTAGTCTATAGTCTAGTCTATAGTCTAGTCTATAGTATAGTCTATAGTCTAGTCTATAGTCTAGTCTTTAGTCTAGTCTATAGTCTAGTCTATAGTCTAGTCTATAGTCTAGTCTATAGTCTAGTCTATAGTCTAGTCTATAGTCTAGTCTATAGTCTAGTCTATAGTCTAGTCTATAGACTAGTCTATAGTCTAGTCTATAGTCTTGTCTATAGTCTAGACTATTGTTTAGTCTATAGTTTATATTATAGTCTAGTCTATTGTCTAGTATATTGTCTACTCTATAGTATAGTCTATAGTCTATATTTTCGAAAGGTACTAATATACTACACCTTTCTTCTTTGGGTAGAAAAAACACGTAGCTAACCTATATACCTCAGCTAACCTTTATACTAAACTGCAAATCCGATCATAAATCCGACAAAAGGTCTGATCTGATCGCTATATATTATTATAGACATCACTAAAGTTTCAACAAGTGCATCTCTTTGTGTCCTTTATAATACTACCTATTGTAGAATATAATCGATTTTATAATAGAACAAATATTCTATTCTAAATTTGTATTTCCCTACAAACATACTACATTTCAATATATGGCAACACTGAAGAACAAAAACTTAAAAAAACAACAACTACTACAAACAAGACATAGCAGTGTGTCTGAATGTATTGTTGGTACTTTCAAACAAACCGTCAGATACATACAGATTCAAACATTCAACACCACTTATAATAACAACAACAACGACGACAAAACAAAAGTATAAGACCCACTACAACAACAAAAACAAAAGATACCTTTAAGGTATCCACATAAAACAAGATTTGAATTTTTTTTCCTTTTTCACTTTATTTCTTGTTAAACAATTTTTTTCTTTGCTTTAAAAAAGCTTATGTAGTTAAATTCTTTAAATAAATTTTTCTTTTTAAATATATATTTTTTTAGTTGTTAATACCGGCTCACTGTTTTAATTAATTATTTTAATGATATTGTATTACACAAATAACTAATTAAAAATTAGTTTATCTTAAGCTTTAACACTTAATCTTGTTGGGGGAAAAAATCTTTTTTTTCTAATTTATTTTTTTTATTTCAAAATTTTCGCTTTTCAACCGTTTACAACGTCTTTACACTTTAAAGGTTCGGCACGAACTGAACGTTGTTTTTGAAATAAAGTTGTTATGAGTGTCTTAAACTCCAATTAGAAAACAAAGAGTTGAACATTTTTCTTAACTCTCATTTCTCTTTTATTATGACCCGGCTTAAAATCTCTGTTTATTTATTTTTGTTTACAGACATCACACCAAACAGGTGAGTTTTTCGAGGTAGTTAAATTCTGATTGGAAAGACAGTGTGTTGAGTTTTCGGTTACGTTAGATCAGATGATATTTGCTTAACCATTTTCTTAAGCAGTTTCCGCATTTAAAAACTACTTTTTTACAGTCTTGCAAAGCACTTTGAGAATTACAGTTTTTTAAACTGCCTAAAAGTAGGCAATATTTTCATATAATTTTCGGGATTTGGTTAATATAGAAGATCTGCAATTAGCACCAGCGAACATGTGAATGGATCACATGAGGTGGTAAGTGAAATGTTGGATGTCTGTGCATAAAATAAGCTGCAGCAGATATAATTTAATTTTAAAGGCGGAATCTTAAAAGGTCTGTTCATATCTGAGTTTCTCATAATTCTTAGATCATTTCGCCATAATCTGGAATTTAGAATACAAGACTGTTTCTGGATATAAATAGATTTGCATAATTAAGTCGAAAGTCTGAAAAAATACGATTTTTTTGTTTTCATCCTATACAAAGAGGAAAACAGAAATATACACTCTAAAGTCTGTAAAACTTTTCAATAACATGCGTTGTCAAAGTATGTATATACATACGTACGACGAAATCTAAATTACATCCGTTGTGTGTCAATTTCGTACCAGGCGTGTATATTTATTCCCTCTGCTGGTAAACAAATGAATGTCGAGTGTCTTATGTGAGCACCTGGCATGATGCCCTACCCCACGGTGGTTTTCATTCACTGGGTAGACTTGAAAACGGTCTACTATCGCCCCTAAATCCTTCAATGAAGAACTCAGTTGGCAATTTTTGTACATTGACTTTGACCGGCCCATGAACAAGCGCTTTGCTGAATTACTCGAGCTATCTAATCTCTGACCATTGGATCGATTCTGTTGATTCGGCAACAGCACCTAGACCCGTAACCGGTGGATCGAAGTACGAATCCATCAAATAAGCCGAGGACTTTGTTCTTAATCACAGGGACACACTGTGGTAATTTTGATATGAACAGAGTAAACTCTGAAGATATCTGGACAAGGAAGGAAAATTCAATGATACCTTTCATCCGTCAACATACAACCCAGCATACATCTCACTCATACGACACATTCATTGTAGGTAGACGGGTCACTCCTCTGTGGGGTATCTGTTGTTTCGGCAACAGCACCGAACTTATCCTGGGATATTGACTTTACCTTACATCAGTCACTTACTCCCGCGAATTTGGGTTTAAACCACAGCCACTACGTGGATCCCGAAAGAACCTCAATCAACTGACCAGCCAGAACATAGTCCTGCGGGCAACTGACCGTTGAAGAAGTTTATAGTTAAGGAGCGCTCAAAACAAAAAATTTTGATCACCATGTAGACGCTAGGATACGGCCCATCATAGATATCGTCTAAATGTGACAAGTACTTCTTTCTATGCTCAATGTTGGGGGTTAAATTAAAGGTAATTAAAGAACTATGACCATATAACCAATGAATGGCAATGTGCCATCCCATATCCTATATGTCAGATGATTATCTTAGTTATTTTCCCAACTTCGATCTGAGCTGACTGATTTTAGGGCTAATCGTTTACACGCAATGTATGCAAAGAAAGCCCTTCCTATTGATATAATTTATACTTTATACCGGTGCTATTGAACAGAAACCCAATTTAGGAAAACTCTTCAGCGTCAGTTGCACCCACAACAATATGACCAAAAAAGCGATTGAGTGAAATACCTGTGGCAGAAGATGATGTGACAAACCCACTAATACCTAAGACAAATCGAAGCTACAGCTAACAAAACTGGAAAGACCAAAGTGAATCTGTTGGTACACAATCACCGGGGTATGTTACCTTAATGGATTTTACCTTAGTATCATTGCAATTCCGTGAAAAAGAGTTGCTACGAATACCTCAATTTCCCCGGGATTATACACCGGTGATGATCAAATGCCTTTGAAAGCCTTTTCTTTACATGATATTACATACTGTCGAACCAGATAACAACATAATCTAGTACTGTCGGGAGCGGTAGCCCGTAGGGACTTTGTTATGTTACTGATATTGGAGCAGTTCTTTTAAGGTGCACGTGGTGGGTGTGGCTTAAACTCAAATTGGACAAAGGATGTTACCGAGGCAAGAGATACCCCGCAGAAGAGTCACGGTGGGACTAACCATTGGAAATGAGTTGGCGTCAAGTTCATATTATACGAGATCGATGTTGGGATATGTTGCCATTACCTACCTGTCTACCTAGAGTGTATAGAATGTCATACAAGTAAAAAAAATAAATTTCTCTTTCTTGTCAGAATATGTTCAGGGTTTACTCTGTTCATACCAGATTTACCAGAGTGTGTTCTCCGTGAGTCAGGACATGTCCTCTTCATATTTGATGGATTCGTGTTTCGATCTACGGACGAAAGTTTACAACCACCCGACAAAGCTTAAGTTCTCGTAGAAGGGTAGAAGTTTATAGATAAGAAAATGTATCAAATGAAAATGTAATGGGTGACAGAAGGAATATGTTGGACCTGTCTTTTAAGACTTCTTATATGTATACTTACCGGACACGGCGTGTTGGTAATGCGTCGTTTTAAGCTGTCAAAAAGTATAGATACACGATACATATAATGTCTATTTTGTATTGATTAACTATTTTATATAGATAGAAAGATATTCGAGTTTGAAAACTTAAACTTGGACATAGCTTGGCTTTTTCGGATACACATATATAAAATTATTGAAATATCGTGTAGATAAATAAAGTAGTCCGATATTCGGACAATTCCTTTAAACTATCTGAAATAATTGGAATCTGGATAATAAACATTCAAATAACTTACCTTTTACTATAGCTGCTATATGATCTGAATTTTCAAGTCTCCTCTTCGGCAAAGTATAAATAGCTGAACGTTTTGTAAAACGTTGAACTTCTTCGGAAGAAGTTGTATTGGGCGTGTTATCCATCGGTAAAACTGGATAATTCTGAGCTGAATTTTGTATACATTTTTCAGAAGATTTTGTAGATGATTTCTCATAAGAATCAACATGACTTTTCTTCTTTGGAATACTTTTCGTTTGAGAAGGTTGGGTGGAGGAGGCAGGTGAGGTAGAATTGCTGCTGAAAAATGTAAATAATTAACTTGTAATAAATTTTTTATATATTTAAAATGTTCGCAGTAATTACCTGACAGCTTTGTAATACTGACAAAAGAAGTCGGGTCGTATACGATACTGACGTATGAGAGCCTCACATGTACGCAAGAAAATAGGATTTGTAGATAGATCTTCGTTGACTGTGTCATTGTGATTTGTATGCCCATTTGTTGACTGTTTGGTGGCTTCTTTATCTTTGGCTGCAAGTGTTTTAAGGGGCAGCTCTTGTTGCTTGTGGCAAGTTGTGGTATTAGCTGCTGTCTTCTTCTCCTCTGTTTGTCTAGACTCTGGTATGTTATCGAAAAAATCTCTAGTTAGTTTGTAGCCACTACTACTGTTACTCGTGCTGGTTGCACTTTCTCTGCCACTACTATCCTGTGTTCTAAAAGATTTTGTTACACTATAATTCCTCTTTTTTCCATCTGTAACACTATGTTGCAGCGAAGTTGTTTGAAATTCTTCGTTTGGTGTTTGAGTTGTTTTGGGTTTTAAATTAGTTGTGGTTTTTATACGCTTTTTATAATCTTCATATGTTTCATCAGGGAACAACATATCATTTTGATTAATTTTATGACTTTATCCCAATAATAATCTTCCTAAGATGCCTTCATTACATGCTTGACTGCTGGCATAACGGTGGTCGTCTTAACTGTGACAAAAAGTATAAGGAAGAATGAATAGGAATGGTTAGTTAGTATTTTGCCATATTAATGTGACATTCTATAGGTGGTCCCAATTAGTTTTATTTCAATTTATCTTATGCCAAGAACGACATATTTCTTTCAATTCTAAGATTTCCATAAACATGTCATGCTTTTAATCTTAAATTACTTGGTCATGTCTATACTATTAGTCCAAACTACAATTGTTAAGAAGTCATGTGATTTTTAAACTCTTTTACAATGTTACTAGTGGCAGGATAGGTAATGTTAAAAAAATGTGGTAAAATAAATATATGTATGTATATGTTGTTTTGAAAGTCAGTATGTATGTAGAAGAGAAACAGTTGCAGAAAATATGTTTCCGCTTCTATGCATGTAATATGAATGAACTAAGTTAAATTTTGATAATTCAAACTTCTTTTATATAAAAACAAGTAGGAATGTATAGTTGGGTATGGCCGAGCAAGACTTTTCTTTTACATTAGAGTTATGTATGTGTGCTGGATTTTATCGTGATACTAGTGTTCATCAGTGGATTATTGACCTTTTTTCTGAAGGGGACTTTGTATAGATACTACAATATTTAACATAATTAAAAGCCTTAGGGTTGTATGGGGGCTACGCGAAATAATAAACCGATTTCAACCATTTTCAATATAGTCCAAATTCCCTAATCGACTCAGAATGTGATTCAGAGTCGATCGGTATATTTTAAGGTTGGTAGGACCAATATTTAATAAACAAACGAAGAAACCAACAATGAAACAAACAAACTAACAAAGTAACTAACTAACTAACTAACTAACTAACTAACTAACTAACTAACTAACTAACTAATTAACTAATTCACTAACTCACTAACTAACTAACTAACTAACTCACTAACTAACTAACTAACTAACTAACTAACTAACTAACTAACTAACTAACTAACTAACTAACTAACTAACTAACTAACTAACTAACTAACTAACTAACTAAAACTAACTACCTAACTAACTAACTAACTAACTAACTAACTAACTAACTAACTAACTAACTAACTAACTAACTAACTAACTAACTAACTAACTAACTAACTAACTAACTAACTAACTAACTAACTAACTAACTAACTAACTAACTAACTAACTAACTAACTAACTAACTAACTAACTAACTATCTATCTATCTATCTATCTATCTATCTATCTATCTATCTATCTATCTATCTATCTATCTATCTATCTATCTATCTATCTATCTATCTATCTATCTATCTATCTATCTATCTATCTATCTATCTATCTATCTATCTATCTATCTATCTATCTATCTATCTATCTATCTATCTATCTATCTATCTATCTATCTATCTATCTATCTATCTATCTATCTATCTATCTATCTATCTATCTATCTATCTATCTATCTATCTATCTATCTATCTATCTATCTATCTATCTATCTATCTATCTATCTATCTATCTATCTATCTATCTATCTATCTATCTATCTATCTATCTATCTATCTATCTATCTATCTATCTATCTATCTATCTATCTATCTATCTATCTATCTATCTATCTATCTATCTATCTATCTATCTATCTATCTATCTATCTATCTATCTATCTATCTATCTATCTATCTATCTCTATCTATCTATCTATCTATCTATCTATCTATCTATCTATCTATCTATCTATCTATCTATCTATCTATCTATCTATCTATCTATCTATCTATCTATCTATCTATCTATCTATCTATCTATCTATCTATCTATATATCTATCTATCTATCTATCTATCTATCTATCTATCTATCTATCTATCTATCTATCTATCTATCTATCTATCTATCTATCTATCTATCTATCTATCTATCTATCTATCTATCTATCTATCTATCTATCTATCTATCTATCTATCTATCTATCTATCTATCTATCTATCTATCTATCTATCTATCTATCTATCTATCTATCTATCTATCTATCTATCTATCTATCTCTATCTATCTATCTATCTATCTCTATCTATCTATCTATCTATCTATCTATCTATCTATCTATCTATCTATCTATCTATCTATCTATCTATCTATCTATCTATCTATCTATCTATCTATCTATCTATCTATCTATCTATCTATCTATCTATCTATCTATCTATCTATCTATCTATCTATCTATCTATCTATCTATCTATCTATCTATCTATCTGTCTGTCTGTCTGTCTGTCTGTCTGTCTGTCTGTCTGTCTGTCTATCTATCTATCTATCTATCTATCTATCTATCTATCTATCTATCTATCTATCTATCTATCTATCTATCTATCTATCTATCTATCTATCTATCTATCTATCTATCTAAACTATATAACTAACTAACAACATGTTGAAGTACACAACACGCGTTGAGGCGGCAATACGTTTTACGATTTTCAAACTTTACGCGCATTATATGCTGCATGTTACATATCACGCGTCATTGGTCCCTCTGAAAATGTTTTTTAATATTACTACTATTTATACCCTATACCACTACAGTGGAGAGGGTACTATGCGTTTGTGCTGATGTTTGTAACACCAGAATCACTTTCTGTGTCGACTAAGCTATGTCCGTCTGTCAGTCCATCCCTCTGTCTGTGTATCCATGTAAGCATTGTGCCAAATTTGATGAAATACTCTTTTCTTGGTTCAAGGACGAACGCTATTGAAAATTGTTGAAATCGGTCCATTATTTCGCCTAGCACTCGTACAACCGTACGTCCCGAATAGGGTCTTTAGGCTCATAATTACGTTAAATGTTCTATTATGTCAACAAAAATCTGCAAAACTTAGTTTTATAGAACGATAAATGACACTACTAATTTTTATAGTGATCGGGCCTCATTGGACCTTAGCCCCTATACAAACTCCATTCAGAAAATGACTTGAAGTTCAAAATTCACCTATAAACACACATAATACTTGTAAATTCTTAAAAAAGAATAACTTTGAAGTAGACGTGAATTCCACTGACAGACATAGGCTAATTGACTTTGGAAGTTATTCTGGGCTGATTTGTATACTTGTGTAGCATCAATATTTTTCGGTATTACAAACATCTGCACAAACCCATAATACCTTTCCCAGCATAGTGATATAGGGTATAATAAATAATATTTTAATAGTAACATACGCCTCCTACATTACATAGTTAATGTTAACCGTTTTGTCCCATTTACAAAACTCCTTCGTTAATGAATTGAGCAAATATTAACTAGAGGAAAATTTCCATAGAAAATCATTAAACATAGTAGCATGACACAGATACTAAAAAATATAATGGAATAACCCATACATTAACATTATTTTTTTTTTGAGTTACAAAAGAACATTCTAATTAACACTTGCTACTTTTTAACATGTTGCATGAAACTATTTCTGCAAAAGTTTTTTGTTGTTCCTTCTTTAACAAAGGAGCTAAGAACAAAAACTCCAGTAGATTGGAAAAATCTTTCTTCGGCTACTTGAATGTTTAATGTTGTCATTTATATGTTTTGTTTCAGTTGCAGATTCGCATGCAGATAGCTGAACGCATATTGCATGTTGAGTGGAGTGTCTGATGCATGTAAGTAGATGACAATACATTAAAATTTAAGAAAATGTAAGTAGTGGGATTTATAATTATGTTATTGTGGAAAATTTATACTTTATTTTACTAAAGGTGTATTTTTGCTTATGGCTTGAAAAAGACGATGCACGGTTCTGGTTTGAATTAAACCGACAACCGATTAAGACAAGATTTGATTAGGATTTGAGATTATTATTCTGAATTGATTCATAGATTTTTTCCTTATGTCGTGAAACTCATTACTTTTCGTACCATTATTCAGTTTTCTATTCCAAAGGCTCTATTTCCGATATTGCTTAATTTTCTTGAATTAAAAGATCACGATCTATGATAGTCACTTGATCATTGTCTTATTCTAAACCCATGTTTCAGATTCTATATTAATTACCTTTGATTCTAGAATTGTTATCATCTGCAAGTAACCCATTAGGTAGAAGTTCAGCTACCTCTTTAGTATGATAACTGATAAATATATAGAACAGATGTTGGGATTGTACCGTAATGCGCATTCCTGGGAGTGTATAAAATTATTATCATAAACTATCCATAAACCAACATTCGTGGGAGATCTATGAAGATAAATAGTTTAATATATAAAAGTTTCATAAATATTTCAGTTTTGTCCATGTCATACTCAAATAATAACTTTAATTTTTCAACAATAATTTTTTTTAACAAACTACAATTAAAAATTTAATGATGTCATTAAATACATGCGTATTGCAACTTTGCATTAAACATTGTATAAATCTCATAAAGTTTTGTCATCTTTTAATAGTGTGATCAACAACTTTATCATTCATTTATTTTGTTTGAAAAGTTTATAATCAACTTGTTTATATCGTAGCTAATGTCTTAATTAGAAGAAAACTTTTTTTTTTAAATTTAATTTTTATAATTTTATTAAAAGAAAATTACTGAAATACTTAGACGTTGCAAACATTGGAACAAACACCTTTACAGACAAACAACACTACAAACAGATTCATTGTTCCGGTTAATACGAAAAAAAAACATCATAACAAGTATGAATTTATCGTCGGACATTGCCGACCATATACTATAAAATGGACCGATTTCAACCATTTTCAATAAAGATCGTCCTTGAACCAAAAAAAGAGTATGTGCCAAATTTCATCAAATTATCTTGCAAATTGCGACCTGTAGTGTGCGCACAAGGTTTACATGGACACACATACAGACGGACGGCCGGACGGCCGGACGGACGGAGACGGACATAGCTAAATCGACTCAGAAAGTGATTCTGAGGCGATTGGTATACTTTAAGGTGGGTCTAGGACCAATATTTTTGCGTGTTACAAACTTCAGCACAAACGCATAATACCCTCCCCAATATAGTGGTGTAGGGTATAATAAGTTAGAGCGTTTTATTCCGCTATGTCGAATTTTAAATAAATTTATCTCCAATTTCATATTTCTGGTTCAATATTATAGAAAATTCAAAAAGTAACTTTTAAAAAAACTAAAAAGTATCAAAAAGTTCACTTTTTCCGGTTCTCACCTAATTCCGACTCTACATACTTAATTTCATGTTTCTAGGTTCAATATTATAGAAAATTCAAAAAGTACCTTTTGTAGAACGAAAAAGTACCAAACAATCCCCTTTGATGTATTTTTGTCTAATACGGGCTCTATATACTTAATTTAATGTTTCTTAGTTCATTATTATAGAAAACTCCAAAAATACCTTTTGAAAAACGAAGAAGTACAAAAAATGTCTCCTTTCCTAGGTTTAATATTATAGAATATTGAAAAAGTACCTTTTGAAAAACGAAAAAGTACCAAAAAGTTCCCTTTTATGGGTTCTCACCTAATTCAGACTCTACAAAGTTAATTTCATATTTCTAGGTTCAATATTATGAAAAATTCAAAAAGTACCTTTTGACAAACGAAAAAGTACCAAAAAGTTTCCTTTTATGGCCTCTAACTTAAGCCAGGCTCCACATACTTCATTTCATGTTTCTAGCCAATAACAAGACACTAGTGCTGCTTTCGCCCTGCTACTCTTAATTTGCTGTTCTCGCTTTGCCTTGTTTTTATTAACATGCGTACAATAACAAAATTTACCGTATGAATATGTATTTTGTTTTTTTTTTGCAATTTTTTTCTTGGATTTTTGCTCATATCTTCGGTATTTATGGACCAATTTTGCTGATTTTAGATTATAGAGATCTTCTCGAAAACATGTCTAATAGAATTATTGAGTATTCGGATCACGCCGATATCTGAGCTCCTCTAAAAGCTGATTTTAACAAATACACAGATGGACAGACAGACAGACAGACAGACAGACAGACAGACAGAAATACATACAGACGGACAGACAAACGAGCTTAGCTTAATCAACTACGCTACCTATAAGGATCCAGAACATATATACTTTCTGGGGTCGGAAAATTATATTATAGAATTACAAACGGATTGAGAAACTTATATATACCCTTCTCACGAAGGTGAAGGATATAAAAAACATTTTCACAGTGATAATTGAAAGTATCATCGGTAGTTGCAGAGAAAAGTTCTCGAGAAATAGGAAAAAAACGTCATTATTTTTGAGGTAGACCAAAATTGTTATTCATAACATTTATCGTGTTCCATACAAATGCCTCCCCGATAATACTCATACTTAATACAAGACAAGCCTAGCTCTTTCCGTTCGGACTTTATCGTGATTTCAACGGACAGACAGACTGTCAGACATGACTAGAATGATCTCTGAATTTAATAAGGACCCAAAATATATATACTTTTATGGGTCTATGATCAATATTTCGATGTGTTACAAAAGGAATGATAAAATCAATTTTCCCCTAATTTTTTTTGACGGTGGGTATAACAATGATGTTGGTTGAGGATATAAATAACAGAAACTTAAGAAAACAAAAATTCACACATAATTTTATGGTTTCACGCTGGATGTAAACTACTATTAAAATTTTTGAACAAAAAGAATGTTAAATTTAACCCATGATAGAATAAGTAATAAGTATCTCGATTTTTTAAGATGATATATTGAGGATCTATTTAAGTTCAATAACGCAGCAGTTCGACAAAGTGTCAATGCATCTGAATAAAGCAGTGGCTTTCATCTACGCCTAACCACCTGTAAAAATAGAGAAGGGGAAAGAGAGTGGACTCTTAAAAACAAACTTATACTTGTTGCTGTCTTTTCCTAATCTATGGTATGACGATTGACTTCCTCATAGGTCACATGGAAATGTAGTTCGGGAATGTCGGACCGAAGTGCTGAGAAATGCTATAGGCCCACCAGGGATTAAACAAAAAACACTTTTCATTCGAAAACTATTTTAATTATAACTTCTTTTTCAACACTTGTCTTAATTGTCATTCCATTGTTGGCTGCATTTTTATTTTCTTTTACACAGATGGGTGAGAACAATTCCATTTACATGGAACATGCACTCACTGTTAAGGAAGTATTGTTTTAACAGATCATGGGGTATGTTGAAAAAAGATAACGAATGAACGATTTATTATGCACAGACACTTGTTTATGCATTTGGCTTTTTACACGTTTCCAACTTCTACTTACATAGTACATACATATTTACAATTGTGTCGTTTTCTTAAGTAGAAAATATGTAATTATGTTCTTAGATGTTCATAAGAACATATGAAACATTAAAATTTTTCCATTTGAAAAATATAAAAAATATTATCCTGATGTTTTTTCTTCCATTTCACCTTAAGCAGAATATAAACCAGAAGACATCCTAACTTAATCAATAAACCAGAAAACTGAAAGTAAAAATACAGTTTGTCTTAAACAAGTTTTAAACGAGTTATTGATGTTCTTTTTTAACCTAAAATAAAAACTTTTCCTTTCATTGTTTTCCAGATAGTGTACTATCTACAATTAATGGAATTCTAACATGCAATCTTGTGATAAGTTAAAAACTAGAAAAATTTTTTTCAATATACACATTTTTATAATTTCTTCAACATTTATAAGAGACTCCAGTCCTGACAAATAGAAGAAATCTTCTCGTTACAAGTTGTCTCAAACTTTAAGTTTTAGAAAAATTCTTAGAATACTATCAACGGCAGCTATGGATCAAAGTTAATGAAAAGTGATGCTTTTGTCATTGGACAGGAAGTGATTTTAAATGTTATAAAAAAATTCGAATTCCTACATATGGATATTTCTAAATCGGATAAGAAACTGATTTGGATTGCTATACATTCGTTAGGTATTAATATACACCTGAACTTAGATTCAGCTTAAGAGTGCTTCAATCCTTTAGAAAATTTTATTTTTCCCTAGATATTGACTTGTGTTAAATTTTGTCTTCCTGTGGTATTGGCAGCCTTGAACTACAGTCATTTTTAAAAAATACTTAGTAATAATTTAAGGTAAAATATCATTTTTTATAACTGAATGATAACACAATGACTTGTGTATTTATCTTAACACATTTGTCCAATTTACTATGATGACGTTGTGTTAATAATCTAGTTTAAGTTCAGTTTCAAATCAATCTATAAATCTTCAATGAATGTTTGTTTTTAAGGTTCTTTCGACATATACACTTTTTACAAGAATAATTCATAACAATATTTCGAGAATCTAAAGATTTGTAGATGCTCAATGGGACCATCAATTAGACACTTACAACCAAAGAAACTACACATGCCAAAGAAATTTAAAAAATAAGATAACACTGTGATTTTTTAAATGATTTTTACTAAATTTGAATTTGGACTCAGAATTCAAAATAGCGCCAGATTACCGTAGTCGTGATCTTAAGTTTAAAATGTCACGTTTTTTTGCGACGTTTTAAATAGCACGAAGAAATTTTTATTTGTAAACCCTGTTGTGAAATCTGAAAACCTCATTATTCGTCTATTTTTATACAAATAGTGAAGCATTATTTTCCATGTTTCCAATAGCAATCAAACTAAATCGCAAAAAAAAAAACATTATAGGGAAATGTTATCTTCTCTAAACCCAATTGTGTCTTTAACAAACGAACTACTTACATAAATATGTTATAGATTCTAAGGGCTATATTTCAGGGTGATAAAAATGTAGTCTTTCAATTCAAATAGATTCAGAATATTAAATGTTTATTAATCTTGAGGGGAACAGTCCTCGTTGCTGCTGCAAAAATTGGCGACCAGAAATATTCAGTTGGTCCCATTATTCAACATCAATTTTAGCAGACTAGTTCAAACATAAGGAGGGTGTTTGAACGCACATCCAACCACACCAGACTAAAATATTCTTATGAAAAAAAACTTAGTATAAAATCATAAAGAATTCTTCTACTGCGAAAGAACTAAATAATTTATTATTCGTGCATTTGGACAAGTTGATTGTTACATGGAGAATTGTTGTTGTAAATAATTCTTATTTATACTTTGACTACAACAAAATGTTTGCATTTAATTTGTCGCCTCAACCTAGTTGCATGTTGCATTTTAAAACTTATTAAAGCTTACACTTCATAAAAAAACCCTCCAAAGATTTCAAAGGTATTTTGAAAAGCCTGTCTTTATAACTTAAAAGAGTAAAGCAAAGATACAGACACATAACACTTATATACCACAACTTAAATTGACCTCTGTATTCTTAAATACACACCCACTATTTGATCATATCAGAGTGCATTCATTCAGCTGGCCAAGTAAATTTTTCCTTAGTTTTCATACACTGTGATTATCTTTTGGCAAAAGAGATGTGTGATGGTTTCCTTCTTTAAGATTTTTGTAAAATTATGCTTTGCGATTAGCAAGTGATAATGGAGGCGTGTTCTTGGACTATCAGCTTAAATTACATATTTTTTTTTTTTTTTGGAATAGGAATACATGATAGTAGTGCTTTAATGGTAATTGAAAAGGCGACATAAACTTTATTTGAAAAAATTTAAAGGATTTTATGAAGTTGGTATAAACTAGCGATAAAGAATTAGTTCAGTAATAAGCTTAAACACAAGACACTAAAATATAACCAAAACTATGCATAAGATTCTGTAGGCAAATCCCTTTTCAGAAGCGAACAGTTTTCACTTTCAATTTAAAAACATCTGCATTTTAAAATTTCTTATTGTAAATTTTGCATACAAATAAATGGATTCAAGATTATTCACAATATTGAATGTCAACGATTGTTTACATTACAGATGAGTAGAAGTAACAACTTGATTGATGCTTAACAATCTCCGCTGGAAATGTCAACGCATTGCCCTGGCTTCAAGTCAAGGTTTACGTATTCTTTCAAGGACAACTTCATTTTATTACAATTTCAATGGTTGATGCAAATTTTATATGCAAAGTCTGTTACTATTTAATGGAATGTATTTTTTTACAGATGCAATTTAAAAATTTCTGAAATTTCCAACTTGAATGTAATGAATACAATACTACGTTATGAAATAGAAGGATAAGCAGCCAGATATAAGATATAATGTTAAGCCACAGGCTTGGATTATATGTCCAATACTAAGGGTAATCACTTTTAACAACCTCCTAAGAAACTCAACTGATGAAAGATTTAGACTAGTCTATTACGCAGATTATATCGTGATACTTCTGAAAGGCATGGATCTAAATTATTTATGAGATAGAGAGCAGAGTATTTTCTAAATACGGCTTCCCGCAGGGTACAACCTAAAAAATAAGTGGAAGTCCAAAGATGCCCATAGACTTTTGCACTTATTAATTCTATCAATTATTTCAATTTGATAATTTTAGGGGATTAACTCGTCCATTCATGTATTTCACAGTCGTAGCGTTGAATGGGGTTTCCTTTGACATGTTAACTTTCTTAACTTCCTTCTGTTTATAGCAAATTAATTCTGAAAGCTACTGATATGCATAGGTAATTTGTTCGGGGATCAATTACTCACAGTTACCGATCGCATCTGTTTTCGGCATGCGATAGGGTGCGATTGTTGTGTATGACATTGATGATAGAAAGGATGTATACTAATGCTTCCAGAGCATGGATTGAAGTAGGGCTGATGGCAACATGTACTCTAAATTCTGAAAGCTGGAATTGTTTTACACTTTAAGTTTAAACAATTCTACCAGATTATTGAATCATTAGTTATAATTGCTCTAATCCCGCTTTTTTCACGTCACTGTGTCATAGTGATACTAAGGCCCCATTTCGAGCCCACAATTTTTCTTCATTTCTCAATCTTATTGTCTAGAATTTTCTTTTAAGTATTACAACTAAGTACATTAATATATCAGGAAAAAGTATTCACAGTAGGTACTAAGAAATTTGCACTTTCATGTAAAAATCCAGATTTTGGCGTTTCTCTGGTTAAAATTTTATTCTCATTAATGCAAGAACATTGGTGTAATGACAGAAAAATTATCATCATAATCTTGTTAAAGTCATTTTTCACACTCTCTATGACATGCTTGCACTTCAAAGCCATTACTGCTGATCTGCATCAACTTACTACACTGGTTTTCTACGTTCCCATGACAATTGGATCTTCGCTCCGAAACGACCCTAGTAATACTCGGCCAAAGATTTTCAACCCAGCGACAGCTGTATCAACCGAAAGTTTTTCCCCAGGAAAGAACTATCGGCCACAGTCGAGCTATTACAACAACAACTGGTCTTCTGGAGTTTGGTTTGTCGTTCTACCAAAGTAATATAGAGAAGAGAATAAATCATTCCGGTGACTTTCTTAGCAACTGTGTTATAATAGCTTTTTAAACCTTTTAGTGACTAGCT
>NC_060950.1:56360040-56375691 GCF_022045245.1 Lucilia cuprina | reverse complement strand
CTATCTATCTATCTATCTATCTATCTATCTATCTATCTAAACTATATAACTAACTAACAACATGTTGAAGTACACAACACGCGTTGAGGCGGCAATACGTTTTACGATTTTCAAACTTTACGCGCATTATATGCTGCATGTTACATATCACGCGTCATTGGTCCCTCTGAAAATGTTTTTTAATATTACTACTATTTATACCCTATACCACTACAGTGGAGAGGGTACTATGCGTTTGTGCTGATGTTTGTAACACCAGAATCACTTTCTGTGTCGACTAAGCTATGTCCGTCTGTCAGTCCATCCCTCTGTCTGTGTATCCATGTAAGCATTGTGCCAAATTTGATGAAATACTCTTTTCTTGGTTCAAGGACGAACGCTATTGAAAATTGTTGAAATCGGTCCATTATTTCGCCTAGCACTCGTACAACCGTACGTCCCGAATAGGGTCTTTAGGCTCATAATTACGTTAAATGTTCTATTATGTCAACAAAAATCTGCAAAACTTAGTTTTATAGAACGATAAATGACACTACTAATTTTTATAGTGATCGGGCCTCATTGGACCTTAGCCCCTATACAAACTCCATTCAGAAAATGACTTGAAGTTCAAAATTCACCTATAAACACACATAATACTTGTAAATTCTTAAAAAAGAATAACTTTGAAGTAGACGTGAATTCCACTGACAGACATAGGCTAATTGACTTTGGAAGTTATTCTGGGCTGATTTGTATACTTGTGTAGCATCAATATTTTTCGGTATTACAAACATCTGCACAAACCCATAATACCTTTCCCAGCATAGTGATATAGGGTATAATAAATAATATTTTAATAGTAACATACGCCTCCTACATTACATAGTTAATGTTAACCGTTTTGTCCCATTTACAAAACTCCTTCGTTAATGAATTGAGCAAATATTAACTAGAGGAAAATTTCCATAGAAAATCATTAAACATAGTAGCATGACACAGATACTAAAAAATATAATGGAATAACCCATACATTAACATTATTTTTTTTTTGAGTTACAAAAGAACATTCTAATTAACACTTGCTACTTTTTAACATGTTGCATGAAACTATTTCTGCAAAAGTTTTTTGTTGTTCCTTCTTTAACAAAGGAGCTAAGAACAAAAACTCCAGTAGATTGGAAAAATCTTTCTTCGGCTACTTGAATGTTTAATGTTGTCATTATATGTTTTGTTTCAGTTGCAGATTCGCATGCAGATAGCTGAACGCATATTGCATGTTGAGTGGAGTGTCTGATGCATGTAAGTAGATGACAATACATTAAAATTTAAGAAAATGTAAGTAGTGGGATTTATAATTATGTTATTGTGGAAAATTTATACTTTATTTTACTAAAGGTGTATTTTTGCTTATGGCTTGAAAAAGACGATGCACGGTTCTGGTTTGAATTAAACCGACAACCGATTAAGACAAGATTTGATTAGGATTTGAGATTATTATTCTGAATTGATTCATAGATTTTTTCCTTATGTCGTGAAACTCATTACTTTTCGTACCATTATTCAGTTTTCTATTCCAAAGGCTCTATTTCCGATATTGCTTAATTTTCTTGAATTAAAAGATCACGATCTATGATAGTCACTTGATCATTGTCTTATTCTAAACCCATGTTTCAGATTCTATATTAATTACCTTTGATTCTAGAATTGTTATCATCTGCAAGTAACCCATTAGGTAGAAGTTCAGCTACCTCTTTAGTATGATAACTGATAAATATATAGAACAGATGTTGGGATTGTACCGTAATGCGCATTCCTGGGAGTGTATAAAATTATTATCATAAACTATCCATAAACCAACATTCGTGGGAGATCTATGAAGATAAATAGTTTAATATATAAAAGTTTCATAAATATTTCAGTTTTGTCCATGTCATACTCAAATAATAACTTTAATTTTTCAACAATAATTTTTTTTAACAAACTACAATTAAAAATTTAATGATGTCATTAAATACATGCGTATTGCAACTTTGCATTAAACATTGTATAAATCTCATAAAGTTTTGTCATCTTTTAATAGTGTGATCAACAACTTTATCATTCATTTATTTTGTTTGAAAAGTTTATAATCAACTTGTTTATATCGTAGCTAATGTCTTAATTAGAAGAAAACTTTTTTTTTTAAATTTAATTTTTATAATTTTATTAAAAGAAAATTACTGAAATACTTAGACGTTGCAAACATTGGAACAAACACCTTTACAGACAAACAACACTACAAACAGATTCATTGTTCCGGTTAATACGAAAAAAAAACATCATAACAAGTATGAATTTATAGTCGGACATTGCCGACCATATACTATAAAATGGACCGATTTCAACCATTTTCAATAAAGATCGTCCTTGAACCAAAAAAAGAGTATGTGCCAAATTTCATCAAATTATCTTGCAAATTGCGACCTGTAGTGTGTGCACAAGGTTTACATGGACACACATACAGACGGACGGCCGGACGGACGGAGACGGACATAGCTAAATCGACTCAGAAAGTGATTCTGAGGCGATTGGTATACTTTAAGGTGGGTCTAGGACCAATATTTTTGCGTGTTACAAACTTCAGCACAAACGCATAATACCCTCCCCAATATAGTGGTGTAGGGTATAATAAGTTAGAGCGCTTTATTCCGCTATGTCGAATTTTAAATAAATTTATCTCCAATTTCATATTTCTGGTTCAATATTATAGAAAATTCAAGAAGTAACTTTTAAAAAAACTAAAAAGTATCAAAAAGTTCACTTTTTCCGGTTCTCACCTAATTCCGACTCTACATACTTAATTTCATGTTTCTAGGTTCAATATTATAGAAAATTCAAAAAGTACCTTTTGTAGAACGAAAATGTACCAAACAATCCCCTTTGATGTATTTTTGTTTAATCCAGGCTCTATATACTCAATTTAATGTTTCTTAGTTCATTATTATAGAAAACTCAAAAAGTACCTTTTGAAAAACGAAAAAGTACAAAAAATTTCTCCTTTCCTAGGTTCAATATTATAGAATATTGAAAAAGTACCTTTTGAAAGACGAAAAAGTACCAAAAAGGTCAATTTTATGGATTCTCACCTAATTCAGACTCTACATAGTTAATTTCATATTTCTAGGTTCAATATTATGGAAAATTCAAAAAGTACCTTTTGACAAACGAAAAATTACCAAAAAGTTTCCTTTTATGGCTTCTAACTTAAGCCAGGCTCCACATACTTAATTTCATGTTTCTAGCCAATAACAAGACACTAGTGCTGCTGTCGCCCTGCTACTTTTAATTTGCTGCTCTCGCTTTGCCTTGTTTTTATAAACATGCGCACAATAACAAAATTTACCGAATGATTATGTATTTTGTTTTTTGCAATTTGTTGTCTCGGATTTTGGCTCATATTGAGATCTCGTCGATATCTGGGGTCCTCTAAAAACTGATTTTAGCAAACACACAGAAAGACAGATAGACAGACAGACAAACATAGCTTAATCAACTCCGCTACCTATAAGGATCCAGAATATATATACTTTATGGGGTCGGAAAATTATATTATAGAAATTAAACACGGAATGACAAACTTATATATACCCTTCTCACGAAAGTGAAGGGTATACAAAAACATTTTCAGTGTGATAATTATGTATATAAAAGACATATTTATATCAAATATTATTCGTATATCTTTATTTCTTTATAAGTTATGATATAAGTAAATTTTGAAAGTATCATAGGTAGTTTCAGAGAAAAGTTCTCCAGAAATAGGAAAAAAACGTCATTATTTTTGAGGTAGACAAAAATTGTTATTAATAACATTTATCGTGTTCCATACAAATACCTCCCCGATAATACTCATACTTAATACAAGACAAGCCTAGCTCTTTCCGTTCGGACTTTATCGTGCTTTCAACGGACAGACAGACTGATAGACATGACTAGAATCGTCTTTGAATTTAATAAGGACCAAGAATATACTATATACTTTTGAGGGTCTATGATCAATAATTCGATGTTTTACAAACGGAATGACAAACTCAATATACCCCTCATTTTTTTGAGGGGTATATAACAATGCTGTTGTTTGGGGATATAAATAACAGAAACATAAGAAAACAAAAATTCACACATAATTTTACGGTTTCACGCTGGATGTAAACTACTATTAAAATTTTTGTATAAAAAGAATGTTAAATTTAACCCATGATAGAATAAGTAATAAGTATCTCGATTTTTTAAAATGATATATTGAGGATCTATTTAAGTTTTGCATTACAAATGTTACAATAACGCAGCAGTTCGACAAAGTGTCAATGCATTTGAAAAAGGCAGTGACTTTCATCTACACCTAACCACCTGTAAAACTAGAGAAGGAGAAAGAGAGTGGACTCTTAAAACCAAACTTATGCTTGTTGCTGTCTTTTCGCAATCTATGGTATGACCTAGAAATGTAGTTCGGGAATGTCCGACCAAAGTGTTGAGAAATGCTATTGGCCCACCAGGGATTAAACAGAAAACACTTTTGATTCGGAAACTATTTTAATTATAACTTCTTTTTCAACACTTGTCTTAATTGTCATTCCATTGTTGACTGCAATTTTATTTTTTTTACACAGATGGGTGAGAACAATTGCATCTACATGAAACATGCACTCACTGTTAAGGAAGTATTGTTTTAACTGATCATGGGGTTTGTTGAAAAAAAGATAAACGAATGAACAATTTATTATGTACAGATACTTGTTTTTACACGTTTCCAACTTCTACTTACATAGTACATACATATTTACAATTGTGTCGTTTTCTTAAGTAGAAAATATGTAATTATCTTCTTAGATGTTCATAAGAACATATGAAACTTTAAAATTTTTCCATTTGAAAAATATAAAAAATATTATCCTGATGTTTTTTCTTCCATTCCATTTCACTTAAGAAGACATCCTAACTTAATCAATAAACCTGAAAACTGAAAGTAAAAATACAGTTTGTCTTAAACAAGTTTTGAACTAGTTATTGAAGTTCTTTTTTAACCTGAAATAAAAACTTTTCCTTTCATTGTTTTCCAGATAGTGTACTATCTACAACAAATGGAATCCTAACATGCAATCTTGAGATAAGTTGAAAACTAGAAGAATATTTTTCAATATACACATTTTTATAATTTCTTCAACATTTATAAGAAAGACTCCAGTCCTGACAAATAGAAGAAATCTTTTCGTTATAAGTTGTCTCAAACTTTAAGTTTTTGAAAAATTCTTAGAACACTATCAACGGCAGCTATGGACCAAAGTTAAAGAAAAGTGATTTTCAACAGGAAGTGATTTTAAATATTATAAAAATTTCGAACTCCTACATATGGATATTGCTAAATCGAATAAGAAACTGATTCTGATTGCTATACATTCGTTGGGTAGGAATGTGTACTTAAGTTTAGACTCAGCTTAAGAGTGCTTCAATCCTTTAAAAAATTCAACTTTTTCCCTAGATATTGACTTGTGTTAAATTAAGTCGTCCTGTGATATTGGTAGCCTTTAACTGCTTAATTTGAAATACTTTGTAATAATTTAGGGTAAACTATAATTTTCTAGAGCTGAATGCAAACGCAATGACTTGTGTTTTTAACTTAACACAATTGTCCAATTTACTATGATGATGTTGTGTTAATAATTAAGTTTAAGTTCAGGTTTAAATCAATCAATAAATCTCCAACAAATTTTTGTTTTTATGGTTTTCTCAACAGATACACTTTTTACAAGAATAATTCATTACAATGTTTCGAGAATCTGAAGATTTGTAGATGCTTAATGGGACCATCTTTTAGATGCTTATGACAACTAAGTAAATAGGTCAAAGAAATTTAAAAAATGAGATGAAATTATGATTTTTTAAATGATTTTGCTAAATTTGAATTTGGACTCAAATTCCCAATCACAATAGATTAATAAATGTTTTATTAAATGTTTATTTATCTTGAGGGGAACATCCTCGTTTCTGCTGCAAAAATTGGCGACCAGAAATATTCAGTTGGTACCATATTCAACATCAATTTTAGCAGACTAGTTCAAACATAAGGAGCATAATTTTATGAAAAAAAAATTGGTATAATATTATAAAGAATTCTTTTAGTGCGAAAGAACTAAATAATTTATAATACGTGCATTTGCACAAGTTGATTACTACATGGAGAATTATTGTTCTGAATAATTCTTTTTAAACTTTGACTACAACAAAATGTTTGCATTTAATTTGTCGCCTCAACCTAGTTGCATGTTGCAGAACTTAATAAAGCTTACACTTCAACATCATAAAAACCTTCCAACGATTTTCAAAGGTATTTTGAAAAGTCTGTCTGTATAACTTAAAGGAGTAAAGCAAAGATACAGACACATACACACTCATATACAACAACTGATCTTGACCTCTGTATTTTAAAATACACACCCACTATTTGATCATATCAGAGTGCATTCATTCAGCTGGCCAAGTAAATTTTTCCTTAGTTTTCATACACTGTGATTATCTTTTGGCAAAAGAGATTTGTGATGGTTTCCTTCTTTAAGATTTTTGTAAAATTATGCTTTGCGATTAGCAAGTGATAATGGAGGCGTGTTCTTGGACTATCAGCTTAAATTACATTATTTTTTTTTTGGAATAGGAATACATGATAGTAGTGCTTTAGTGGTAATTGAAAAGGCGACATAAACTTTATTTGAAATAATTTAAAGGATTTTATGAAGTTGGTATAAACTAGCGATAAAGAATTAGTTCAGTAATAAGCTTAAACACAAGACACTAAAATATAACCAAAACTATGCATAAGATTCTGTAGGCAAATCCCTTTTCAGAAGCGAACAGTTTTCACTTTCAATTTAAAAACATCTGCATTTTAAAATTTCTTATTGTAAATTTTGCATACAAATAAATGGATTCAAGATTATTCACAATATTGAATGTCAACGATTGTTTACATTACAGATGTGTAGAAGTAACAACTTGATTGATGCTTTACAATCTCCGCTGGAAATGTCAACGCATTACCTTGGCTTCAAGTCAAGGTTTACGTATTCTTTCAAGGACAACTTCATTTTATTACAATTTCAATGGTTGATGCAAATTTTATATGCAAAGTCTGTTACTATTTAATGGAATGTATTTTTTAACAGATGCAATTTAAAAATTTCTGAAATTTCCAACTTGAATGTAATGAATACAATACTACGTTACGAAATAGAAGGATAAGCAGCCAGATATAAGATATAATGTTAAGCCACAGGCTTGGATTATATGTCCAATACTAAGGGTAATCACTTTTAACAACCTCCTAAGAAACTCAACTGATGAAAGATTTAGACTAGTCTATTACGCAGATTATATCGTGATACTTCTGAAAGGCATGGATCTAAATTATTTATGAGATAGAGAGCAGAGTATTTTCTAAATACGGCTTCCCGCAGGGTACAACCTAAAAAATAAGTGGAAGTCCAAAGATGCTCATAGACTTTGAACTTATTAATTCTATCAATTATTTCAATTTGATAATTTTAGGGGATTAACTCGTCCATTCATGTATTTCACAGTCGTAGCGTTGAATGGGGTTTCCTTTGACATGTTAACTTTCTTAACTTCCTTCTGTTTATAGCAACTTAATTCTGAAAGCTACTGATATGCTTAGGTAATTTGTTCGGGGATCAATTACTCACAGTTACCGATCGCATCTGTTTTCGGCATGCGATAGGGTGCGATTATACACAAAATTGTTGTGTATGACATTGATGATAGAAAGGATGTATACTAATGCTTCCAGAGCATGGATTGAAGTAGGGCTGATGGCAACATGTACTCTAAATTCTGAAAGCTGGAATTGTTTTACACTTTAAGTCTAAACAATTCTACCAGATTATTGAATCATTAGTTATAATTGCTCTAATCCCGCTTTTTTCACGTCACTGTGTCATAGTGATACTAAGGCCCCATTTCGAGCCCACAATTTTTCTTCATTTCCCAATCTTATTGTCTAGAATTTTCTTTTAAGTATTACAACTAAGTACATTAATATATCAGGAAAAAGTATTCACAGTAGGTACTAAGAAATTTGCACTTTCATGTAAAAATCCAGATTTTGGCGTTTCTCTGGTTAAAATTTTATTCTCATTAATGCAAGAACATTGGTGTAATGACAGAAAAATTATCATCATAATCTTGTTAAAGTCATTTTTCACACTCTCTATGACATGCTTGCACTTCAAAGCCATTACTGCTGATCTGCATCAACTTACTACACTGGTTTTCTGCGTTCCCATGACAATTGGATCTTCGCTCCGAAACGACCCTAGTAATACTCGGCCAAAGATTTTCAACCCAGCGACAGCTGTATCAACCGAAAGTTTTTCCCCCAGGAAAGAACTATCGGCCACAGTCGAGCTATTACAACAACAACTGGTCTTCTGGAATTTGGTTTGTCGTTCTACCAAAGTAATATAGAGAAGAGAATAAATCATTCCGGTGACTTTCTTAGCAACTGTGTTATAATAGCTTTTTAAACCTTTTAGTGACTAGCTATTTCATCCCCCTTTTGAATTTGTCTCTTTTCAGACGACGTTATCTTCGGGTTTAATTTAGCTGAAGTTCTGACCATCTCAATAACTGGCTCATATTGCACTTCCTTAATCTTAAGATTCAGGCATCGTTTCGGAAGTTCTTACCTTCGAGTTTGATTTAACTAAAGTGTCCTTCTTATCAAGAACTGGCTTAGGTTTTTCTTCTTAACCGCAAGATTCCAACTGGAGATGCCTTTAAGGAAAGTGGCCAAGGGGTTCCATTATTTATTAGTTTTATTAAACACTGCTGAAAGTCATATTCTTTTTGTCTTGGAACAATGTGAAAAGCGCCCTTAAACTGTGGGTGTACTTAGTTTGAGCTAATCTCTTCCTCTGTACTAGTAGTCTATAGTTGCCCTTCACCTTCAATTCTAATTGATCCTCCCAGAGGAACGGACAGAATAAGTGCATGAAATACAAATATTGAATGATGTTGAACCACCCATATTTCAACGGACTTCTTAATGTATAATAATATACTTAAATACATAAAGAATTACATACATACGAATGTAATGTAATGAGAATGTATCCGTTTGATATCAGCAAATAACTACATACATACGTACTCGCAGTTTTTATTTTTGATTTCGTAACTAAAAGCACGAATTAAACATTTCTTTAGATGTACAGCAACATACAGCAACAACATTAAGAGCCACGTATCTACTTGTTCTGAAATTCTTTCTGCCACTAAGGCTTTGAGGACGATGCGGTTGTTGATGATAATGATAAAAGCGTGAATAACTTACAATATAAAATGTTCGAAGCTGCCTTGAAATATAGAATCAACATTATTTCCATGTCAAATTCCAAACCTGTGTTCAAAATTGTTGCAACAAACAGACAAACGTATGTTGCATCCACTACAGCATGAAGAAGGCATGGATTAATATTATTTGTGGAAATGCGTTTCTTGTTCCTTCGTGTTTTTCTTTTGTTTTTGTTGTTGATCATTGAAATTGTTTAAGCCTTTTATACGTAATCTTCTGTTCTGTTGATGTTGTTTCTGTTGATGCTGGATGTCTGTTGTTTTAAGTGATGTTTACCATGCGGCTGTGTTTATCTGTTGTTGTTGTTACTGTTGCTGTGGGTGTTGTTATTTTGTAGCATTAAGAAAATTACATGATTATCCATTGATTTTAAATATCCTAAAGGTTTTAAATACTTGCCAAAAAACTGATAATAACAACTACGTTTACAAATATAACAGATTTGAAATAACAAGAATTCTTTAAAATATGTAAAAATCAATAACTTTTCGTACAGTTTTATATGTGACGTAATAATTAATAATTGTTTTATTCAAATGTTTATAAAAGATTTATAAGAGCTTATTTACTTAAGAGCAAAAATTAATCAAATAGATCGTAGAGCTTTTAGCAGTACCGTACAACTAGTCCGCAGTGTATCAGGTTTTGATAGATAACTGCCTAATATTCTGTCTACGAAAACGTGTGTTAGTCATTGGAATTTACTTTGTTGAACATAAGTTTAAGGTTAAATTTTTTGAAATCAAGAATTCGAATAGATTTGTAAAGCGTTTGAATGTGTATACACATTTATATGCTGAACTATATAATTCCTTATAATTCCCAAATGTACATATGATACAAAATTGAAAAAATATTTGTGTTTTTGTGATTTATTAAAATGATAGCTTAAAACAATTTATGACTTTAGAATGCATTATTTGAATTTGAATTTTTTGATTTTATGTAATAAAATTCGGGATGACTGTTTCTTAACACATCATGGTGAATGGTATATAAGATTCGGCACAGCCTAATATAGAACTCTTACTTGTTTTTTAAATAAAGTCTAATTTATTTAATCCATCTAACGATGAATATTGAAGACCGTTATAAAGTTTTTAATAAAACTATTAAAATGTAAATGAAAATTTCATTACATTTGCAACAGCAACTTTTAATGCTCTTTACATAATCACATTATACCAGATGAACTACATTTACCACTATCCATCTGACACACTAAGAACCCATCCAGTTGAAGAAGAAACGAAAACTTGTTTCTTTTACTCCACTAGATCAAACTTAATGATTATTGATTGTTTTTTGTGTCAACTGGTTTAAAATCATCATTAGCAGGAGAACATCAATGATTTAATTACTTAAAAAAACTCTTCCTTTTAATTTATTGAAATGCTTTTAGATAATGTGAACAAGTTTGCAGTTTTTGTTAAAATAGTAGTAAATTTTCTAAAAAAAAGAAAATAATGACAAGTTGATGTAAATTATATCACAAATCATCATACAACTATTATTACAGTTAATGTAAATATAACAGATTAAATATGTACATATGTAAGAAAGTATAGTTGGAACATATACAACTATGTGATCAATATATACTCCTTAAGACTAACTTACTCATTACGATATTAATGGCATTTTTGGACATAACCAACCCAACATCCTGTAAAATCGTATCATAGATCTCAAAATCCCCAATATTGTATGATTTCGTACGAAAATGTTTACAATTCTAATTTTGATGGAACAACGATGATATTTGTATGTAAGTGTTCAAATTTTGCTAGTGATTTCCAAAAACTGATTCCGCTTCGCATTCATGGCTTAATTATGTCTTTATTTTGCTCAATACAATCTCACTTCATTTGAAAACAAGAATAGTACTTTATGATGTCTTACACATACATCGCACCTCTACCTATTACAGATCTTTTTTTACTCCCTTCATGATTTCCAACCAAACTATTGGGTGTTAAATACAATGTAATTTATCCCAACAATCTCCTTATATTTGAGGTGAAATCTACATTAGTTTAAAATCATTTTTATTTATTTTTATAGAAAATTCTTTTAGAAATGCTTATGACATGTTGTACGCCATTATTAAGTCCGATTACAAAAAGTAAACTTGAAACCTCTTCACAGCATGTGACCATTGTGGGATTTAGTAAATCGAATAAAAACCTTATTCTCTCTACTAAACGTCGATTTGTTGTCAATTGAGTGTACGTTTCGTGATTATATAAAAGCAAAAAATTCCTCGATTATTGGTCATACACAATTGATGAAACAATGTGATTGAATTAATGTAATGACGGCTAGCAAACATGACTTTGTAACAAAAACCTGTAAAATTTCTTTTTAATTTCGCGACATTTTCATGAGTGGAACGCTAATAGCTGTCAAAATTTGATGGACATTTACAGTCATCAAGTAGGTATTGATATGTATGACAGATCAATGATTTAATGTAAAAAAGGGCTAAATGTATTCTTATTCTGTTGTTGTGTTGCATCACAGTGAACAAAACGTTCCTCTTGTTACTCACCAAGGAAAAACTTACATTAAAAAGTATTATGTTAAAATGCTAATAAAACTTATTTTCACTATTTCTTCATTATTTCATTACACTGATGTCATTGGAGGCAAGTACTTCTACACTCGCTTACAAATAGAGATTTAAAGAAGTATATTTTGCTTACAAAGAAGTTGTTAAGTAAGTTGTTTTGTTTTTAATAATAAAAAGTGAGAATACGAACCAGGGACTTCGGTTTGTTAGTTAAATGTTCTACTTACTGCCCACTGCAAACAAAATGACAAAACAGAAAATAAAGTACTTAGATTGAAAGAATGTTATTACTCGAGTACTGCAAAGTAAAGCAGACGGCTAGTAAATAGTAACTGAAATGTAAAGTTTTGCTGGGTTAGAAAAGAAACATTCAAGTTTAGATAACTTTACCTTTAAAAGAAATACCTTACTGAACAAACATAATGCTATATTCAACTTATAATGATCATTATAGGAATAGTTTTGTATAGTTTTGACATCATTAAGTTGGATCTCACTTTGCGGTTAGGATTACAGGGATTAGTAAACTCAGGTTTCTCAGTAACAACCTAAAGACAATGACTAAATGATTAATTTAATTCTTTATATATTTCATTAATGTTTTCACAACTTTTCTTAATACCCTATTCAACTTAAAAGATGATCTAAAAAGTGACTAAGCGTTGGCAGCTGTATGTTGTACAAAGCGAAAAAACCAAAATGGGATAACAAGAGTGTGTTTTATATAGAACTCTATGTGTTGACTTGTGACCACAGGAACTGGTTTCATTAAACTTCAAACGCATGTAAAATGAGTTTGACTTCGGATACCAATGCTAGTATATGTTGCAATGCAGTGAGGATTAAGTTTAATTTAATGAAAGTAGAAGTTTTGTTACAATTAAATTAATAAATACTGACAAATGGCACAGGATTATGTTTTGTTTGAATGAAGGTAAAACCAACAAATGGATATTTTGTTAATTCTTTTGTTTAACAGAGTATTAAACATTGATATGATAAAAACAATTCGAGGTATAAAAATAAAATATTTGCTAGAACTATAATACGTTTGTCCATACCCAGCAAACATTCAGTAATGACTTGTTCTAACACAACAATTTACTGCTCAATATTTACTACATATTAGCTGCATTACTTGTAAGTATTGTTGTAATGACTTTATACACAATAAAAGCAGTGGGGTTGTAAGTAAGAAAACGAACAAAAGGACTAGGTACGTACTTCCTGTGAGTAATGTCTTATTTTGTTTTTAAAACAAAACAACTTTTTAAAGTCCCTATTTGTAATTACTTATTTATATGGTTATTTGTAAGCAATCGTGTTAACTACTGGCTTCAAATGTGATCAGTCGTATTATAATAATGAGATAAAACGCTAATTATTACGTCGTGAAAAGCGTTTCTTTTAACTATTTAAAGCTGGATGTCCACGCCACGCCTTCTACGCATTCTATGCGTCTGTCAAAAAAGTGAAATCAATGTATTTGTATGATGAAAGTTACAAGCACAAAAGCTTATAATGCGCTGACGCGTAGAATGCTTAAAGTAGATTTACTTTCTACTTTTATAAGCGTCACAAGCGGCACACGAACATGTTAGCTGATTTTGACATTTTATATTCTCTATTTAATGCGTATTTATCAATTTGAATGAAAAAAATGATGAAAAATAAATAAAATCTGTAGAAAAACGCGAAGGTTTTTTAAAAATAAAACAAAAAAATTACGCATAAAAAGCGTGACATGTAACTTGAAGCGTAGAACAGGAAGTAGGTATGAAAAGCTCGTAATGCTTTGACGCGAAAAAGCGTAGTTTGGACCTCCGCTTAATTTATTGCTGTATGTATATCAATACCTCTATTCAATGGCCTTATAATAAATTTTGAGGTAAATTAATTGACCAAGTCACATTTTTTTTAAAAGATGAAAAAAATGTAATAATTGACTTTTCAAAGCTGAAAGAGCTGCTGAACTCTTCTCATATGTTATTACTTTCAGCTGTTTTGCAATTTACATCCTAATCAGTATCAAATATAATATGAAATCTATAGTCAACATAATAAACTCCAGTCTCTAAACCACATTCCATATTGTATTATTTCAGATCCAACCCTATCGTTTCTACTCGTATATGTCGTTATAGTATCTCGTCAGAAATTCTGAAAGGTATGTTATTCTTAAACATTTGAAAAACATACTTTCTTTACAATATTTGTGTAATGATTTACTCCATAAGTTGTAATTTGATTAGTCTCTTAAAACGAGAACATAGTTCTTAACTAGAGAAAGATTTAGGTTTATGTATCCAAGCAGAGGTGTATTACCACTAGCAGTCTTCCTTGATAAATCCCTTCATACAATCCATAAGTAGTAATGAGTCTTAATATTGTTGTGTAGATACAAATATTAATACAAATCCATTATATCTTTCTCAATATGATGGAATTCATATTTAAACTCATAAACCCACTGTGCTTGCAGTCAAAACAAATTATGTACAAAGTAAGCAAAATAGAGAAATTTTAATAAACTATTAAGAAATCCTTTTAAAATTCTTTTAAGAATTTGTCATTATATTAAAATCTTACATAAAATCTCATTAAAATTGTTCAAAACACTTAATGAAATCAATAAAAGAGGAGATCCATAGCCAGTTATATGGTTTCTTCACTAATCTTTATTTCAAAATATATATTTTTAGCTTTAAGAAGACTATAAGGAAATGAATCTTGTCACAGTATTTGTCATTAATGTTTTATCTTGTAAATGAAATAGAGTTATTTGAGATTTTAAAAGTTTTTTCTTAAAATGTACTTTTGATTGACTTGGTTGATTTCTTTAAGAATAATTCTTTCGCTTTTGTTAAGCGTCAGAGAGATGAAGAAGTTTGTGTCTTAAGTCTTTTGTAGTAAATACTTTTGCGTCTTACGAAAGACATAATTTTTCATAAGAATTTGAATTTGTTCTGTTTTTTGTGTAAAAATAATCTTTGCACAACAACATCTGTTATGAAAAAAAATTATAAGATATATTGTTTTGTAATTACACTCATGATTTTCTACTTTGTCATTGTCATGAAAATGATGAGTATTTTTATAATATTTATTCACACACAAATTTAGTTAGATGTAGGAAGTAAACAAAATTAACTACTTTTTCGATGATTTATCCTTTTTTATTGAATTAACAAAAATAATTACAAATCTTCATATGAAATCCAAAAAGCTTTTAGTCACATTGAACAAATTTTTCAGGAGAAGCAAAAAATCGTCTCAAATGACAAATAAACCAAAAATTTTCAACATTTTCTCAAGTTAAAAGCTTATTTCTTATTGACAAATTATTATATGAAGAAAAATTTGCAGTTTTTGTTTTATTTACGGAGATATGAATCTTACGCACTTTAGAATTTGTTTTTTCTGAAAAGCAAAAGGGCATATAGTTACTCTCTCACATCTACGAGTACCGTGTGAAATCGACTCTCTTGTGAGAAATTAAAACTTATCAAAACACTCAAATGTTTAACTTACTTTTTTGACCATTTTTAAGAATCGAAAGCGAAATTGCAGTTATCCCCAAAAAACAGCAATTTTTATACCCTTCACCTTCGTGAGAAGGGTATATATAAGTTTGTCATTCCGTTTGTAATTTCTATAATATAATTTTCCGACCCTATAAAGTATATATATTCTG
>NC_060950.1:56349557-56359940 GCF_022045245.1 Lucilia cuprina | reverse complement strand
CTTCCAAGAATATAATTGAACTATAAAGGTTGTATAAAGATTCCCTGTGAATATCAACTAATTTGTTTAAAACAGAATGAATGCTGAAATAGCTTAAGAATGTGAAACTTATGATATTCAACAATAAAGTAAAAATTTAGCAAATCCATTTCGAAAATGAAAAACTTGTAAACGATTAAGTGTAATTCTGTATAATAAAAAAGTTTATATTAAAATTGAAAGCCTTACAGTAAAATTAACTATGTACATAAAGAAATAATAATCCTTTCATTGAATACTCATAGCTGTTATTTAAATGTAAGTATGTAATCAGTAAACAAACAGGGCTAAACCTTTTTAAGGCATTATTTAAACATAAGTGATGTCATTGGGTGTAAGTACACAATCGCTTATAAGTAATTAGAATAATCAGTCAATGTAAATTGTGTGCAAAAAAAACATATTAATCTTCTTAATCTTTACGAAGAAGCTGACTAATAGATTATAATGTATTTGCAAAACACATTATTAAAGTGCTTCTTTGTAATCAGAACGATATGTAGTAGTTATTGAAAAGTAATTTAAGAGGCAAGTAGTTACAATAGCAAATGTTAAATATATATTTTTAGAGAAAGATTACACCGTCCGACACTCAAAATTAGACACAAACCGGATGATACCTCTGATGCTATAAGTTTAAGGGAAATTCTACTGATCAAACAATGCCAAATTTGTATTAAAAAATCTTTCAAAAATTTTTTGAAAAAATAATATTGAAAATTTTAATAGATTTTTAAGGATAAGAATTTTAAAAGACATTTTTGACAGATTTTCATCCTAACAGTATAAAATAAAAATAATACAAAATATTTCCCAACTCTTCTTGTTGGATTGACACACTTATTTAACATTGTTTGATTAGTAAACGTATTTTAAAATATTTTTGAAAAATGTACTTTTTAAAACTTTTAAATCCTTTTGAAAGGACACAGGTTCACGACATGAAAAAAACTGAAAACGCAGATTTTTTCCCCTAAATTTAAAGCATCAGACGTATATCGGCTCTTGTCTAACGATTTTTTTCTCTTGTTGCTGGACGATGTTATTATTCAAATAGAGTAAATTTAATTAAAATCATTTTGTGGGCATTCATGACGTATGAGTAATATCGCGTATACTCAAAAGAGAAATATTTTTTAGATGTTAAAACGAAATTTAATCGATGAGTTTAAATCCAAAAATTGTAATAATTGTGGAAGTAAATGATATTAGACGTACATTATTCTTTCTTAATCTACAATACCTGACACTGATCAGTGATAAACGTCTAACTTCCTAAGTATTGATTCAAACTTTAACTATAAAAGGTATACAATTATCATTTGATTGAAGTAGTTTAAACGGTAAATAGTAAAGTCTGTTGCAATCCCATGGGACATGCCATTAACAATGTTATTGGCGGCTTAGCTCCATAGATGAACGCCTGCTGGTTTGTGAAACAAGATCTGCAGATTCACGCTAAGTTTATAAAATGTTTGTAATTGTTAATGTATTTCTGCTTTATTTATAAGTAGTGTTATTTTACAACAATGTACTATTCTATACTTCACAGCTTTAGTGGTAATATTGTAAAATAACCGTGTTACACTAACCTTAAAATCTTATTGTCCCTAAGAATGCTAGAGTGAAGTCACTTTTACATTCAAATTTGCGCGCTGAACGTTAGAAAATAACACAATGGTGTTTTTAAAAGAAATTAAACGTACACCTTAAAGTATACTTTTGTAAAGGTTTAAATGTAGAAATTCTAAGACCATATTCGTATTCAGCGCTGTCCAGTCCTCTAGAAAAGTTTACATTGGCCTCCGAGTTAAGTCAATTTTTTTTTTTGATCAGTGTAATTAAATCGCTTACTAGAAGTAATACATAGTAGAATCAAATGCTTATTTGTAATCGAAGTAAGTATATCTGATTTCTGCCCAGGCTGGTGATAACAAAATAATAATTTCAGGTCAGTTTCATTAAACTGGTGGATATTATTTCCTTTTATAACTTAGAAAGACTTACATACATACAGAACTTGTGTATGTTTGTTTTCGAAACATGTCCCGGAAGTTTTGGTCAGACAGACCCGAACTACATGTTTAACCTACAATTTACACTTATCCCCTACCATCGAGATGAATAGATATTTTAAAATGTGCTTGTTATACGATGAAGTCAATCGTCATTCCATAGATAACGAAGAGACAGCAAAAAGCTTAAGTTTGTTTTTCAAGTGTCCACTCCGTTGCTTACAAAGGGGTAATTAAAGTGGCGATTGTCTTCACACTCGTTTAAAAAGAGTACATCCGTGACGAAAGAAGAAATAGAGCCAACCAGGTGTTTAGACGTAAATGGAAATCATTATCTATGACTCTTTCTCTATCTGCTTTGGTATCTTGCAAATACGTTTCAAAACGATTTACCTTTTATGAGAATATCACAGACCTACAAAAGACTATAAAGTAAAATACAATCATTTTGTTATTCAACATATAAATCTCTTACCATCTGTCGTTGCTGCTATATTGCAACGTAAAGTTAGTGTTTAGAGTCGAAGTATTTATTTCCCATTTGTCTTCGAATGATATCAAATCATTCTTATAAAACTTAACAAACGGGAAGTTAAAATTTCTATTCACAAACTTAAGTTTTACATTCATGTCAAAGCTAAGTTATTCTGTTTAACTCACGAAGGATATTTATCGGCAATTTTTGTTTGTCATAACATTAAGAAGATCTTTTGGAGACACATTAAAAACTATAAGTAAATAGTTTTTTAACATTCGAAATGAAAAGTTTTTCTTAAACATAATTGAAACGTAGATGCTAGTGGCGTTATAGCCAAAGCCAAACAACCATGAATAATCTTAGTTTTTCTCTGTATAAACATAATCCGCACAGAAGTATTTATAGAAACAGGTTACAGTTGTTAATATCTTTCAATTTAAGCCGTCAAAATACATGTCACTTTGGCGTTAATGTCACGTAAGTATCACTGGACAACAAACTTGTTTTGTTTTCTTATTTACAAATTCTCTTCATTTTGGCCAAAGATATATCGTAATCGTATAGATATTAAGGTACATACATAGTCCTACATCAGTAGTTGGGAGGTTAAATGTCTAAGATTAATTGTAGTCAAATGTTCTTAATAACTTGTTTCTGAAAAAATCGACCTTGTGTATGCAACTGTAGATCGTGTTGATAATGTTGGGTAATATGATACACAATCAAAAATTATTGTAAACTTTTATACTATTAATTTAGACAATTTTTATCTAGAAAACTAAAGTCTGGGACTGACTTCTTGAACATTGAAAGGGAAAATATTTACTGCAATGCTTTATTGATAACTTTAATAAACGTGTTTGTATAGGCTGGTTAGAATGTTTAAAAGCTGACTGTAGTGTAGCTAGTTTGAAAACCAGAACACATTTTTTACATCTGCTTCTTGTTCCTGTTTAGCTTTAAAGTAATAGAATTAACTTCTTTTCTTTGTAAATATCCAGCAAAAACTTCATTATCAGGTAAGGAGTTAAAATGCTAAAATTTACTTACACAATAGCATTTTAAGTCATTATTTTCATTCATTGGAGGCAATTACTTATCACAAACGCCTGCAGGTAATTAGAAAAATCAGTGTCAATGTCAATCGTGTGAAAAATGGATACTGCTGCTATGTCTCCAAGCAAAAGCTGACTAACGAATTATAAAGAATTTATAAAACACATTATCAACAAGGCGTTATTAAAGTACTTCTTTGTAAACAGAGCTATATGTAATAGTCATTGAAAAGTATGTTAGTAGGTAAGAGTCTAATGACCCAAGTTTTTGCTGGGTAATTTATTACTAAACAGCGTGGAGTAAGTCGTAATATGAGTAAAGTAATTTATTAATGTTAAGGTTGGGAAATGTAAAGAAAGTTCATTAGTATTCTACAGTACAATTAACATTTAGTTAAAATATACAAACAGTAATTTGTTCATTTCATGAACACTGAGAGAAAAAAGGAATTATTTTCTAACTATAGATTTTTACTGTTTGTTAAATAATGAAAACTAAATTAATTTCTATTTAAAACTTTTAAATTAGAATTTGCAATCAGTTTTATTAAGCAATTGTAAAGTGCAAAGCCAATTTTTTGCAGACATTTGGTATTACACAGGCCGACAAAATTTGAAAAAAAGTCGAAACGAAGTTAAACGTTTCTAAAGGATTGATTAGAGCTGAATCGACATCTGACCTCACATCTGGTATTTGACATATTGTGTCCTAAAAATTAAAAAACGCAAAGTTTGGTGTTATTTGAGAGGTTATAACAGCACAAAGACAACTTTATTTCTAAAATGTTGTATACCGTCTAAAAGGTTATTCTATTGACTTCATAATAAAGGCCTAACATCTGACATATCTTCTTAATTCTTCGAGATATTTTTACCTAAATCTTGAAAACTCGTGGCATTTGGTATGTTTATGGTCTTTACAAACTGAACTACTATAGTACCCAAGTATTATGATTTGTAAATACTATTTAAAACGATCACAAATATAGGATCTACATCTAACTGACGTTACTCTAGTCTACTCAACATCACTTTTTGATTCAACTTAACAATGTCTGTCTGTTCATCAACAATTTGAAAAGTATTTTCATAAGAAAACTGTTTGTAAATTTTAAATGTATAAGGTTTTTTTAAATGTACAAAAAACTAAAATTTTTGCAATTTATTGTTAAATAAAGTTTTACATGAAGATATCTCGAAAATGGAAGAACATATGTCAGATGTTTAGCTTTTATTTTGAAGCTTATATAATGGAATTTCAAATAGCATCTGTCTTCGTGCAGTTATAACGTCTCAAAAAAGGTCAAAAATTGCGTTGTTTTCACACTTCCAAACATTGTATTTCGCATTCAGCTAGGCTCAGACCTTCAAAAAAGCATACTTTGGTCTCTGGATTAAAAATTTGTCGGTCTGCGTTATTACGAGAAACGGGGTTTCAACTCAAATTGTAAAAAAATATTGCTAAATGTATTGATTTTCTTTTCATCATTGTCATGCAAATGATGAGAATTTTTAAGTGTGTATCCACACACAAAGTTAGTTCCATATAGGAAGTGAACAAATTTAACTACTTTTTCTATTATTACTCTTTTTTTCATGAATAAACATAAATTATGTTTAGAGACTACAAATAATTATTACATAATTTTAGAAATCCCGTTATAGTTTGCATTATAACTAATTAATTCGATCTAAATATTTGTATAAGTTGTTCCTTCTTAGTAGTTTAATGTAACATCTGATACAAACAAAAATAAAATTACTTTAATAAAAGAATGTTATTAAAATTATATTTATAAGTGCAACTTTTAATTGCATTTGGAAACTTAATAAGGAACAACTTTTACTCTTACATTCACTTTAAGTAAGACTCTATTCTACTTAGTATATAAGAAGAAGTCTTTCAGTACAGTAACTATACTGACATATACCTACTTATGGTAATCAAGCTGAAATAAAAACATCATTAAAATACCAATTAATCCAAGTAAATCTAAAGATAATTCAAAACAAGTCTAATTTGTTTTTATGATACATAAAATTTATATTAGAATCACTCATTAGAAGCTTTTGAGAAGAGTGTTTACAGCTTTAAACAACTCTGAAGAAAATGAGTGAAGAAAACACTTTTTCCTGGAATAAAACCACTAAAGTTCAGAGGATCATATAGACAATTGTAATTTATTGTGTGGAACATATTTATTCGTTGCAGACCTTGTAGACTTCAGACTTATTGGTCAGTTACCGAAAATGTATATTTCTAAACTTTTTTTCATAATTTAATAGTTTAAATAAAAATGCACAAAAATTTACATTTTCTTTAGACGATCTTTGTAAATATTGCAAAAGTAATATTTATTTTCGTTAAGAGATTGTGTCTGGAACTTAAATTATAAACCAGTTATGAAATCAAACTCTCAATAAACAAAAAATTTAACAAATATTTTGTAAAACTAAAATGTTTCTCTTAAATGTTGCATTCAAAACAAAAGACTTAAGACACAAACTTCCTCAGCTTCCAACAAAAAACGATTTTTTTTAAATTAGACATTTAAGGGCATTTAAGCACGATATTTATTTACAATAAATCTATTTACAATAAATCTAAATATAAAAAATTGAGAAGTGTGTAATTCTAGTTAATTTGCAAGTTAAAAAAATTAATGGAAAATTATGTGACCAGAAAAATGTTGACGTTATCTTATTAAAGACATAAATATAATAAAAAAAAAAGATTTAAGAAGCTTGTGTTTGGATATAAATCTAGTAATTGTCCTTAAAATAAGCTTCATTCGTTCTCTTTTAAAACATTTTTAAAGTGATATTTTTATGTGATAATAAAATATATATTACAATCTTTAAATGTATTTCACAAAAAACAGTTTTTTTAATTAAAGGAATTGTCATGTTTTTAACTTGTTTTAAAACGAACTATTCCTTTTTGTGAAATGTTTACTATTTTTTCTATCTTTATACTTTAGACTTTATAAAACTTAAGTCAAAATCTAAAACAAGTTCTACGAACTTACTCCACAGAAAACTTCGTTTCATGTGTGTTAAGTTGGATTGGTTTGACGCTTTTTGGTTCTTTTTTTTTTTTTGCTCACTAACATCGATCAGTGTTTGTTGTTTGTCAGTATTTAATACATTTATTGATGTTATTCGTAATCGTATCAATTTATTATCGACAAATAAGAGAAATACAACCAGCAATAAAATACAGTAATAAACGGTTTGTTTAATCCTTAACTTAGAGATATTTAAAGAGTATTTTGTCAAGTTCTAATTTAACATTAATGTATTTTGTAAGGATTAAAAGCACAGTCGTTTCTTTTGACATAATTTATAATATGAAATTATTAAAAAGTTTTAGAAAATGTAATAAAAATACACAACAACCAGGGAGACCAAAAACATGCTCTATATTAAATATATGCGGTAAAAGACTGAAAAAACAGTTAAAACAATCAAAATTTTATGTCCTATTTCATGCTACAGGACTCCTTTTAAAATTTTATTCATCTCATAGTTTGAAGAAGTTTAACTGGATTCCGTTTTACATTTTATTAACCAATTAATAACTACAATTGCTCCCTAAAAAAACATATTTCAAACGATATAGTTTGACACTTTACATACAGATATATCTGAAAAACTGAAACTTTTAACGGTGTTGACATAGATCCAAATAATTATCGTCACTAGTTTTTAAACGACAAAAATGCATTGGTCGCATGGAATCCAAAGTCATCGGCTTTATTACCGATTTGAAGTTTAGTGCTTAAATGGGAATAATAAAACTAATACATTGGTTTTCGTGAAACTATTGTATTTTTTCGCTGTTTTCAAGGTTGACAAACGAATTTTTTAACCATTTTCAGAAGGCATTGTCTTTGGGTCTTCATATTGCGTATGTCAAAAAAATAGAATCAAAGTATTTGTATGCTGAAAGTTACAAGCACAAAAGTGTAGAATGCCTTGATGCTTAGAATACTTAAAGTAGATCTATTTTCTACTTTTATAAACGTCACAAGCGGCGCACGAACCTGTCAGATGATTTTGACATATTATATTATTTATTTAATGCGTATTTATAAATTTTAATAAAATAAAATGAGTTTAATGATGAAAAAATAAATTAAAGCTGTAGAAAAACGCGAAGTTTTTTTATAAATAAAACAAAAAAAATACGTTTAAAAAGCGTCGCATGTAACTTGAAGAACGCGTAGAACACGCAGGAGGTATGAAAAGCGCGTAATGCTTTGACGCGAAGACGCGTAGTGTGGACCTCCGGCTTTATCGTCGAGTCTATACGACGCACCACAATATGTTATATATAAACTATTAACTGAAGTTAGTTAGTTGGTTAGTTAGTTAGTTGGCTAGTTAGTTAGTTAGTTAGTTAGTTAGTTAGTTAGTTAGTTAGTTAGTTAGTTAGTTAGTTAGATAGATAGTTAGTTAGATAGATAGTTAGTTAGTTAGTTAGTTAGTTAGTTAGTTAGTTAGTTAGTTAGTTAGTTAGTTAGTTAGTTATTTAGTTAGTTAGTTAGTTAGTTAGTTAGTTAGTTAGTTAGTTAGTTAGTTAGTTAGTTAGTTAGTTAGTTAGTTAGTTAGTTAGTTAGTTAGTTAGTTAGTTAGTTAGATAGTTAGTTAAATACTTACGAATGACTACTTAATTAAGTTTCAAATTAAATTAAGTCATTGTAGTCATTATAGCGATGAATGATGAAATTGATGATAGTGATGGTATTACTTATATTAGTCAATAGAAATTGAGTTTGATTGAGTGCAACAAAGAAATAAGTAGTTTCATGTCCAACAGGCCATGTTCTCAGTGTGTCAGATGACTATTGGTTATTTCAAGTGGTGTTCTTATTAATTTGCTGATAATTTGTTGTTGTCGGTGAAAATTTGCTTGTCAGATGTATGTATATTCCATTTTACACTTTAAAATAATTATAGACAATCAAATATTTGATAATAATTAAATCTATTATAAATATGAGAGACAAAAACAAACTCAAAATCAATTCTCTTCTTAAATTTGGGTCCATTTAGACAACAAAGTTTAAAGCTTTTTTAAAGTCTATTTTTTAAATTTCTTTAATCATGAATACAACAGAACTATTTTGTTCATTTTAAAAATAACATCAAATCAATCTTATACTTAACTGATGGAACTAATTGAAACTGTAAAAATTTTAGTTGCAAACTAATTGAGGAAATATATTGATATATGTGCAATATGTGGCTACAAATACGTTAACTGCAGCATTAACAATTTGTTGCACTTTATTTTTTTGTGTTCAACAAATACATAAATTGAAACACGAGCATGAATTTTTTGTGAATTTGAAATATTCTTTATGATCGCACTTTAAATCAATATAAATTTTCAATTTGGTTCAATAATTTCGTATGATGTTTATTCCATACACCACAAACTTGGGGAGAATATTATACGTTTATGCTGATATTTGTAACACGCAATCGGATAAGAATAACTTTCTGAGTCTATTTAGCAATATCCATTCATGTAACTCCTTGTAATCAAAATACAGGTCGCAATTTTGAAGTGAATTTGATGAAATGCATTAATTTTTACCCAATGATGAACCTCATTGATTTTGATGGGAATTGTCTACCATTTCACCTGAGGATCTTTCTAGTATGGCTTTAGAATTATGTTAAATAGGCTATTTCGTTCGAATTTAACGCAAAATATACACATATATAAATATATTTTTATGGGTCTACGATAAATATTTCAATGAGTTAAAAACGGAATGATAAAATCAATACACTGATCATACTTTTGTTGGTGGGTATATAAACAACTGACAATATGTGTTACTAGTAGTTCAAATATCTCTTCGTAAGTAATTTCAACAAGTTGTCCCCTTTAATGGAATAAAATAAAATGAATGTTTATGCAACAGTCATATTAAACTACTAGATATTACTCCGTCTTATGTCTACACTGTAGCGAAAGCCGCTTAACATACCTCCTGTATGTCTTGCAAATATTTTTATAAAGATGATCGTCACAAATTAAATTAAAAATCAAATATTTTAATTGTCTTTAACTGGAGAAATGCTAGGAATGGTCTACAAACACAAAGATGTCTTAAAACGATTTAGCGGCATTGTATTGCAATGTGAATATCACAGTTGTAAAATACGGTTAGTGAGTACATTACGATAATTTCGATGGACGACAAATTAAACGAAAACATATAAATCTCATGCGTTCTGCTGCAAAATGTTGTTAGTTTTTATTGCAAAAGTTTTTCTACTTTGTCATGGAATGACATCAAATTAATCTTGAGCAACTTGAATGGAAGTGAACGAAGTTAAGGTATATACACACAATTTTACGTTTGGAATATGTTGTCTAAATTTATATTGTGCTAATCTCTTGAGAATTGGTTAGAAATTTATATCATGAAATAAGAACCTATGGGCCCTCAAGTCGGCATAATTTTGGAGTTTAATAATTTAATAAAAACAAGTAATTTAATAAAAACATGTTTTTGTACTAATGTTTGGATTGCGATAAAATATCCTTGCAAAATACTGATCATAATAGTATTATTTCCAATTAAGCCATGTCCGTCTGGCTAGCTGAATTTCCATGTAAACTTTGAGAGTAAGGCGCCTTTTTGGTCGAGCAAGGAATCCATTGAAAATGGTTGCAATCGGGTCATTTTTGAATTCAAAATAAAATTTGAAACAAATTTGTGTTTTTAGTAATAAACCAAATGACAAAACGAAATTGCCTCAAACTATGATATAT